>NC_091327.1:10826288-10928788 GCF_038502225.1 Cherax quadricarinatus
TATGTCGATGCACGAGGCAGGAACAAGCGGGAATATAGAGAGAAAGATCGCAGTCAGCAGGACTGGATATTGCTATTGAGACGGGGAAGATCGAGTCCTGCTGACTGCCATCTTTTTCTGTATATACCCGCCTGTTTACGACTGTCAATATATAAACATAAGGCTGGATGAGAGACTCCAGCACTTTTGCTCCTTAACATCTGAAATATTAACTTGCTCCGTATCTTCTTCCAATCTTATATCCAGTTTTTCCAGTTCATTCCAATGTTCATTTTTAATTTCCTTTTACATACTCTTAAATTCCTCCATTAACTTTTTTCCATTTTTCTTCAGAGGCTCCCTCAGTGTTCAGGTTCCTGCAATACTGAGGTTCCCTCAGTAATGAGGTTCCATCAATATTAGGTCTCCCTCAGTGTTGAGGCTCCCTCAGTGTTGAGGCTCCCTCAGTGTTGAGTCTCCCTCAGTGTTGAGTCTCCCTCAGTGTTGAGTCTCCCTCAGTGTTGAGTCTCCCTCAGTGTTGAGTCTCCCTCAGTGTTGAGTCTCCCTCAGTGTTGAGTCTCCCTCAGTGTTGAGTCTCCCTCAGTGTTGAGTTTCCCTCAGTATCGAGACTCCTGTGAAGAACTAGTTGCATAAGTACACTTTCTTGCATGAAACAACATATAGCCATCGTTACTTATCTGTTAACGGCACGATGTCAAGCAGCCTCTCCCTGGCCATCCCTTTGGGGTACCGTTCCAGGTCCCACTCTGGTTGTAGATTAACAAGTGGGTTAGAAACCAATTTGCCTCAAAGGAGCGTATATCCAGCATTTCACCATCTGAAATATGTAGTGGTACTCACTTGGTTTGGGCGTAAAACCCTCCCATTACGACCTCGAATAGGACAGCCCTTATCACCTTGTGTCTGCCCCTGAACTGCAGGTCATTCACAGTGCTAGTCACGGCATTATGTCGGGTGAGCGCCCCGGCATAATACAGTGACGAAAATCAAAGGCCTACCATATAGGGGGTCTTTTCTCGTCAGTGCATTATGCCGGGTAGCAGCTGTAAGAATGACGTCACGGCCTGCCGCCACACTCCACAGTGACTCGTCAGTGCTCACGTGGCTGCCGTGGTGAGAGGAAGTGTTGCACTTTTCTCTCTCATCTGCCCCATATTTTGTCTGATGTTTAGTTTTGGGGCTATACATGTTTGATTATGGGTAAAATGAAGTCTTTAATACCTGAAACTGTAGCTTAAATCATAGGGCTTCACTAAACTGGGCACCAGACGAAAGAAATAGTGGAGAATGTTGTGTGTGAGCATTCAGTGAGGAACTGGGTGCAGCATTTCAAGGCTGGTGGCGGTGTCGAGTTACCGTCTGCCAAACTTCGGCCTTGCAGATAACTGCTAGAGAATTGAAAGAATAACCCACATATTCTCTCAAAGGTGTGTTTAAGAACTGTTAACAGGCGTGTGTCAGAACTGGGCTACAGTAGTCACCGCCAGGTTACGAAACCGATCCTCTCAAAGCCACAGAAAAAACGTAGGCTGGATTATGCAAAGAAATATCTTCACTGGACTCCTAAACAGTGGTCTGAAGTACTTTGGAGTGATGGAGCAACCTTTACCGTCACCTGTAACCATGGGGGATATGTGTACCGGCCCATAGGTAGTGACCCACTACATCTGTGGGACCACCAGACACCCAGACTCGCTCATGGTGTGAGGGTGTTTCAGTGCTCAGATTGTTGGTGAACTCGATGTGTTTCCCAAAAACTAGCATATGAACCAGTATAATTACCTGGAGTTATTGTGTGAAAATTTACCCGAGGTGTATGACAAGTGTGGGGCTATGGCTTTTATGCAAGACGGTATGCCATGTCATACTAAGGACCATGAAGTGATGTTCTTTAATGACTGGCCAGGCAGTTCCCTAAACCCTATTGAGAACCTCTGGTCAATAGTGAAACGAAGTTTACTGAGCAAGGATATCAGTTCCATTCCACAGCTGGAGGCTGCTCTACATGAGGCATGAATTAATATTCCTCCCAAAACCCTCAAGAATTTGTGTGCGTGTCTTCTTACATGGCTGAGGGATGTGATTAAGCGTAAAGGACACAGCATCAGGTATTAAAACCTCAGTAAGTGTGCAAATATGTATAGTATAATCTTTCATGGCATGTCTTTGTGTTTTGGTATGTGTGGGGAGGGGGATGGTATAATGCCGTGACTAGCACTGTATGGCATTACAAGTGAGATTAAGACTTGCCTTATTCATGTAATCTGAGCTTATGGCATTGACAGCGCCATTAAGGCCGATATTGGTGACTTGACTGAAGGCTTGAGTGTCTAGGGGAATGTTATGCTAATGTTCGCCACTACGTCGGGAATGTTCATTGCAATCACTCACAATACCGGTTGCCCTTCATCATTCTGTACCATCATTTGTTCATAGTATCGTGGTATTATCTACAACAGGGAGAACACAGTGACGCAATAAACATTACATGATAAGTTCCTACTGTCCCTCTGTCTTTTAATGATAAGGAGGCAATGCCCTCGTGACACACACACACCTCTCGTCGAATCCTTGAAGCAATCTAAGGCCTGCTGCCCTCCAGTTCATCGTCCACATATAAGATATGCTGAACTCGGCTTTATATCTCTTCCTTGCTACACATTGCAACAGTATTCAATACAAGAGGGTAGATTTCTAATAGTCTAGACTAGGATTCCTAATAGTCCCAACTTGTAGATAAAGTGGAGCACTATGGAGAAAAGAGTAACTATTCTCGTTTAACTCTCATTGTGTAGTTAATCAGGAATTCTAGCAAGGAGAGGATTCGTGCCTCGTGACACTGTGGTACATACATGTGTTCCTCATAAAGCTGTTTGCGAGGAAGAGTCCACTAGCCCCTTCTGGGAGGATTAAGTCCCTTAGAGGGGTGGGGGGGGGCTGAGGGCTGAGAGATACCATTTTATTGGAGAATTTTTTCCACTACTCAGTGTTGAGGCTGCTTCAGTATTGAGGCTGCCTCAGTGTTGAGGCTGCCTCAGTGTTGAGGCTGCCTCAGTGTTGAGGCTGCCTCAGTGTTGAGGCTGCCTCAGTTTTGAGGCTGCCTCAGTTTTGAGGCTGCCTCAGTGATGAGGCTGCCTCAGTATTCCAACACCCTCCGTATTTCAGCTTCTTCCCTGTTCCAGCACTATCAGTGTTCCAAGTTCCTCAGTGTTCCTGAAACCTCTTTATTCCAACATCCTCACTCTCCCAGCACTCTGTTCATCCTAGCACACATTCCAACGAACAATAATTCTGTTCACGCTGAGCGATTTCTATCCTAATGTATGCTGCTTACAAAGTTTAATTAATTAGGACATAATTCTTTTGGCTGCTCAGATTCGCAACGTAAATTAACAAACAGCTGCATGTGCAGGAATACTTGATGTTGCTAATTTCATAATGTTTGCCGGGTACCTTGTAATTAGTTGAAGTTGTATTTCGGGGTATTTTACCCAGGTTAATCCCGGGATTTGGTGTAATGTGTAATGAATGTAATGTCTTGGAAAAACTATATAATGCACTTAATGATTATAATTTTGCTTCTGCTCATTAATCGATAATACTTCTTTAAAACTTTGGATTGTCTCTCTAACAGGCAGCGTTAGGCCAGTTAATAAGATCCTTGCAGAGTGAGTTAGCTTCCTCTACTTTAATTTAGAACGTAGTACCTCGTGCCTTTCTTTATTTGGTTTAAGAAGTGGCGACTTTTTCCTCATTTGCTAAATTATGCTCTCGGGGCTTAGGTTTCGTTACAAGTACTTCTGTGTAGTTTGGCAAACACAGATAATGATAAAACCAAATGCAAAGTATGTGGGAAGTTCTGTGGTCAGTATCTTCAACAATATGTGCTTTATTGAGGAATATAGATAGTATAATAACCTATGTGGTATGTCAAGATATCTTATTAATGAAAATAAGATACCAGATATATCAAGCATATTTCCTAAATTTGTTTGCAACAAATAAGTGAACTGCATATATAAATCCATCTACATCGAGAGACTTTGATGTTTAGCCTAATACCAATGCTTCTAGTACTAATGCTTCCGGTAGCAATGCTTCTAGTACCAGTGCTTCTGGTAGCAATGCTTCTAGTATCAATGCTTCCGGTAGTAATGCTTCTAGCACTAGTGCCTCTACTGCTAATGCATCGAGTACTAATTATTCGATTACTAATGTTTTTAGTACTAATGCTTCTAGTACTAAAGTTTGATCACTAGAGGACTAGTTTCTCTCTTCTTTTCCTACATTAATTTATGCATTTTTGGCTTATTCGAATCTTTTGCAATTTTTTTGATTCGTAACTTTCCTATAGTGGTTCTGAAAACTTTAATTTTCATAAGTTTTCAGGGAGATCCATTAAACAAGTTAGTCATTTTGTCACAGTTCTTTATTAATAAACTGGTTACATTTTCATGCAGGTTACAAAACACTTCGTGCAAATTATTTATATCTGTCCTTGGTACCATTACATCCCATTTAGGTTTTCTCAAATACTGACTTAACGTTCTCCATTCTTACATTACTTATGTTTACGGTTATCCGTTTCTTTTTTATTATCAAAGTCATATCGAATAAACATGTCTTAATTTCAATTGAATTTGATCACTATTTCTAAGTTTGTTGAAAAATTCCTCCTATTTTCTAGTAAATACTAGGTTAACCTTTGCTTTTGTCTTCCCAGTTTTTAACATTCAGTGTGTGTTGTCTTCTCTTACTATTGTCACCTCAATCATATGCTCATATATATAAAAGAATATCATTATATTTAGGACTTGAATTTGCAGTTTATTTGTAGTTACATCCTCCTAAGTTGTTCACTTTATATCTTTATTTTTGAAATCTCCAGTTACATATTTTTCTTTCATGTCACTTTTTATCAGAAACTCTTAATAAATATTATGTAATCTCTCATTTATCTTAATCTTCGCTCTTCCAAGTACTGTTAATAAACGGTGGATTAGCTATTATGAGTTTTCATATTTACCTATAAGTTTAATCATTAAAATTTAAAAAAAAAATCTTGACTTTAAATTCCTTAGCTTGTATAGTTTCTTATAAATAATCTTACTTTAGCTCCTTCAAATTTGTCTCCACAATAGTAATTTCCGTCGAATATAACACCATTTAACATTTTTTTTTCTATTCATGTTTTAATTAGACTGATTATATCAGGGATCTTCTAATTTACAACGTCCCTTAGTTCTATCTTCTCGAAATGACTTAGTCTACATTAGTATACAAAATATTTATAAATTTCTTTTTTCTAATAACTTTTTTCCATATAAGGAAAGTACGTATATAGTAATGACAAATTGATGAATAAGACACAGGTGCAACTCCATGGGTATCTTTATCGGAGAAACATTTGGCTTGTTCAGCAAGCTTCATCAGTCTCATTCAGAAATATGAAGTAAAAGTATAGGAGTGATGAAGCACTAGTAAAAGTATACGATACATCAACATGTAGGTATTGAATACCTTTGACCTAACGGTAACTGTATGATATACCAATACCTTGATATATTGGAGAGGAAGATTCTTCTGTAGCTTCATTCATTCATTCATTCATCCAGCCCACCACATGGGAACGAGTGTCTCACTTGTTGACCCGCCCATCTGTTACAGTGTCTTCGACTCGACTTCTGCACCTCATCACTATTTTCCACTGTCTTCCAGTATTACAAGCCTCCGTCTTCAAGCTTCTGTATTAGATTTCCCAACGAATGTTAAATGAGGCTAGGCATATTAACACATTTTAATCAAGACTAAGGGAATGAACACCTTAAATTTATATTTCCACTAAGCAAAACCCATACACCTGGCTGAGACTACTACTACCGGTTTATCACTTCACTGTATTTACATCATGCCTGTGTGTGAGAGTGATAATGCTTGCTATGGAGACTAACGTTTTTCTGATGAAGGTGATGCACATCTGTCAAATTCAACTCTTTTCAATTTGTTTTAGTTCGATTAGTTAACTATGTCAAAAACTTTCTATTTATCTTCAAGTCTTTCCTTATTTACCGTCTTAGCAGCGTTAATTAAGTTCTGAATTTTCAATAGATCCTCACTTGAAAAATTGTCTAAATTGTATTTTTAGTCTTTCATTCTCTTTATTTTTCTTCAGTTCATCTTCATGCATTATCTGTGTAAAGGATTTTCTTAGTAGTCTGTTCTTATAATATTTTTTAACTCGGTAGTATCTCTCTACTTTCTCTTATATGCTACAATTCACTAAACATTTTGTCATCTCATTTATATGTCGTACTTCAACTTCCATTAATTCTGTTCGTCATTTTACCTTTTATGTTCAGCCAAAAACAATAATCCTTTCCTGTCGTCAGTCACCCTCAATAAATTAAAATTGATTGTACTATTATATTTCAAAACTAGTGGTTCTTCTAGGAGTAATATCCTTAGCCATTATCTCTAGCTATTCCATCTCTGTTCTTTAAAGAATTTTGGCATGATAATCTTATATTTTAGCTTTATGTGTACTTATCCAGTCCTTTATTTCCTTCTCCAAGTTTGTTAACATTATCTGCAATATTTCGAACTATTTGTACTTGTTCAAGCTATGTCATTTGCGTTGTTATACAAGCAAAATTCTCTTCTATTTATGATTCGTTCTCTCCCAAACTTTTTATCACCTGTCATGTTTAAACCAATTATTGGTTTGCATTCTCTCACTTTCTTTATTTTACCAACTTCTTCAGGGTTTTCTGTATTTATTGCACTTAAACCCTCATTACTTCTAATTCGATTTTCATAGGTGCGTTTTCCTTATTTAATATTTCTATCAATACATCCTGTCTTACCTGGTTTTGTTGAAATTTTGACACTGAGTTCATGTATCCAATATGTTTCTTTTAGCCTCGTGTATAAGACATTGCAATGTTTTGATTAAGTGCTCTCCACTTTCTTGTAGACGATGAACTAATGATGTTTTCCCAATAAAGAATTTATCTTAAACTTTCTGCAATTTTTCATTATCTCGGTAATCTTTCTCAATAATGTTTCTTTGCATATTTAGAGACCCCTCTTACATATATCGTTCTATTCTCTTCATTATAAACAGGTAGAGACGTCCATTATCCAAGCAGTGATGGGTGCGTGCGTGCGCGCTCGCGCGAGCTAATAATTCAGGTGGCAGGTCCTGTAAAAAATCCTGTTACATATATACATAAAAATTTATAAAATAACTCGCTAAATTTGTGTTTTCATACCAAACTAAATTCCTAAATTAACTTCAGCTCGACCAAAATTGTTATTTCAATTTTCAATTATTGATCAGTAACTTGGTGATGGGTCGAGTGACACTTGGTAATAGTGAATCTTGTGTTTGTAAAAGTCGTATATTTCATTCTAGACAAAACAACCGGTAAGAAAGATAATTTCTAGAAAGCTTTTAATATGCAGGTGAGATGTTTTGCTTAAAACAAAAAATTAAAGGCGTCACTGTCATGAAAAAAATGTTCTTACATTTATTTATTTTGCATGGGACAATATTTATTTACTGATAAAGGGAATAAATATTAAACATTGTTAAATAAACTAAGCAGTGAAGATAAGTGATAAAGTTTGTGTTGTTGCTGACCTGACAGTGGTCGTTGTTAATGTTCGTGTTGTTGCTGACCTGACAGTGGTCGTTGTTAATGTTCGTATTGTTGCTGACCTGAGTGTGGTCGTTGTTAATGTTCGTGTTGTTGCTGACCTGACAGTGGTCGTTGTTAATGTTCGTATTGTTGCTGACCTGACAGTGGTCGTTGTTAATGTTCGTGTTGTTGCTGACCTGACAGTGGTCGTTGTTAATGTTCGTATTGTTGCTGACCTGAGTGTGGTCGTTGTTAATGTTCGTGTTGTTGCTGACCTGACAGTGGTCGTTGTTAATGTTCGTGTTGTTGCTGACCTGACAGTGGTCGTTGTTAATGTTCGTGTTGTTGCTGACCTGACAGTGGTCGTTGTTAATGTTCGTATTGTTGCTGACCTGAGTGTGGTCGTTGTTAATGTTCGTGTTGTTGCTGACCTGACAGTGGTCGTTGTTAATGTTCGTATTGTTGCTGACCTGACAGTGGTCGTTGTTAATGTTCGTGTTGTTGCTGACCTGACAGTGGTCGTTGTTAATGTTCGTGTTGTTGCTGACCTGACAGTGGTCGTTGTTAATGTTCGTGTTGTTGCTGACCTGACAGTGGTCGTTGTTAATGTTCGTGTTGTTGCTGACCTGACAGTGGTCGTTGTTAATGTTCGTGTTGTTGCTGACCTGAGTGTGGTCGTTGTTAATGTTCGTGTTGTTGCTGACCTGACAGTGGTCGTTGTTAATGTTTGTGTTGTTGCTGACCTGACAGTGGTCGTTGTTAATGTTCGTGTTGTTGCTGACCTGAGTGTCGTCGTTGTTAATGTTCGTGTTGTTGCTGACCTGAGTGTGGTCGTTGTTAATGTTCGTGTTGTTGCTGACCTGACAGTGGTCGTTGTTAATGTTCGTGTTGTTGCTGACCTGGGTGTGGTCGTTGTTAATGTTCGTGTTGTTGCTGACCTGACAGTGGTCGTTGTTAATGTTCGTGTTGTTGCTGACCTGAGTGTGGTCGTTGTTAATGTTCGTGTTGTTGCTGACCTGACAGTGGTCGTTGTTAATGTTCGTGTTGTTGCTGACCTGAGTGTGCTCGTTGTTAATGTTCGTGTTGTTGCTGACCTGACAGTGGTCGTTGTTAATGTTCGTGTTGTTGCTGACCTGACAGTGGTCGTTGTTAATGTTCGTGTTGTTGCTGAATTGAGTGTGGTCGTTGTTAATGTTCGTGTTGTTGCTGACCTGACAGTGGTCGTTGTTAATGTTCGTGTTGTTGCTGACCTGACAGTGGTCGCTGTTAATGTTCGTGTTGTTGCTGACCTGACAGTGGTCGTTGTTAATGTTCGTGTTGTTGCTGACCTGACAGTGGTCGTTGTTAATGTTCGTGTTGTTGCTGACCTGAGTGTGGTCGTTGTTAATGTTCGTGTTGTTGCTGACCTGACAGTGGTCGTTGTTAATGTTCGTGTTGTTGCTGACCTGACAGTGGTCGTTGTTAATGTTCGTGTTGTTGCTGACCTGACAGTGGTCGTTGTTAATGTTCGTGTTGTTGCTGACCTGACAGTGGTCGTTGTTAATGTTCGTGTTGTTGCTGACCTGACAGTGGTCGTTGTTAATGTTCGTGTTGTTGCTGACCTGAGTGTGGTCGTTGTTAATGTTCGTGTTGTTGCTGACCTGACAGTGGTCGTTGTTAATGTTTGTGTTGTTGTTGCTGGTGTTGCTAATCCAACACTGTGGTCGCTGTTGATGTTTGTGTTGTTGCTGGTGTTGCTGTTCCACACACAGTTGTAGTCACTGTTTGTGATTGTTGCTGACCTAACAGAGTGGTCTCTGTTGATGTTTGTGACTGTTACTATTCTTTCCGACCCGGCACAGTGGCCATTGTCAATTGTGATTGTTTCTGTGCTGCTGGCCTGTTATAGTAACCGCTGATATTTGTTGTACTGTTATCATAACTCGGTATTCACTATAAAGGTTATTGTTGATGTTGGTAACCCAACACTGTCGTTGCTGATGTCGACATATTTTAGAATAAAGACGTGCAATACTGACAAACTGAAGAATAGCACACGTATACAACACCTGAGTACCTTCAATGAGAGAAATTTCACCTGTACAGAAAGCTCTTTTTCAGTCTGATACAAAGGCATGAAGTCGGATATTTTATATTGGAGCAGTGGAATATGTGGAGAAATGCAGGACTTGTCAGATACGTCCTGCTCACTTGTGATCAAGTCTGCAACTGCTGCATCTCCCTACTGGCTCCACTACTAAAGTCTCCGTCTAAATATTTCTGTATTAGTTTGAAAAAAAGCTTGCTGCTCAGGCGAAACGTCTCGCAATGTAGATAACGAGGTGTTACATATGTGTGTATTCATCAATGTGTGTTGCTGACGTAAGAATCATGGCCGATGGTTATAAGAATAGCAATAATATAAAATGGTTGGCAAGTGATTATTAAAGTAATGGGAATATTACTGAGGATATTGATGGTTTTATTCAATTAAAAATGTGTTTGATGTAAATTGCCGGATTGAGAATACAGATATATTTTAACTAAATTCTAAACTGTTTGACACTTATTACCAGTATTGTTAGTGATGTATAATTACAGAGATTTAATTAATGATAGACTATTAAAAATTAAATTACTGTAGATTACTGAGATGTAAACGAAGATGTCCTAGAAATAATATTTAATCGCCGACTCACTTTATTCGATAAAATGTTATTAAAAAAAACTAAGACTACTGGGTTTTATTATTTATGACAGAATTAAAGGACATGGAATAACATTTAAATAATGCCTTAATAAGAAAGTTGCGGAGATATATATGTTACAGTGACCTAACAATACATAAACTAAGATGAGTCTGACTGGGTGTATATTCAGAGTTTATTTTAATCATTATAATAGACTTTAAAATGTTCCTGGAACACTGCATAACACTGGAACAGTGTTATGCAACCAATAGGCTTTAACCCGACAAACTCGCCTCTAAATTATCCCTAATCATGGCTCTTAAATATAGTTGAAAAGAAGAAAGCTATTATAACGTATCATTAATTTTGCTGTGGCTGGGAATCATTTTTAATAAAATAACATAAACACTGGCAAGACAGTTGACAAATACACACTTTTATGCACTCGGATTATTTTTACAATGTATGTACGAATACATATTCTGACAGTAAATACTTTTAATTTCGATGTCGTTTGTGCCTCTTTTACTCAAGTCTTTCCAAATTATATCAAAACATCTTTGAGTCTGAATTTAAACAAAATTATAAAGTGTACACCTTTAAGATAGTACTTTATTAGATCACATGTGCAACACTTGGGCATCATCAATGCCCAAACTTTAAGTCTACAAAACAGGCTTTTTCAGTCGAATACAGATGAATGTTTTCTTTATCCGACAGATATATTACATGTTTGAACCAAATTTTAAATTTTATTTTTATTAACCCAGCCGTTTCCCACCAAGGTAGGGTGACCCCAAAAAGATGAAGAAACTCTTTCATCATCACTCACTCCATCACTGTCTTCCCAGAAACATGCTGATACCACAGATAAAAACACTGCAACATACCTACACCCCTCCTTCAAAACTCATGCACTGTACTTCCCACCTCAAGGACTCAAGTCCAGCTAATCATATTTCCCTGAATCCCTCCATAAATGTTTGTTCACACTCTAACAGCACATCGTCATGAAAACAATTTGCCTCCACTCGCTCCTATCTAACACGCTCATGCACGCTTACTGTAAGTCTAAGCACCTCGTACACACAACCTCCTTTAACCCCTCCTTCCAACCTTTCCTAGGATGACCCTTACACACCGTGCCTTTCACCGCAGATTTATATACCCTACATGTGAATCTATTTTGTTCCATCCTCTCTAAATGTTAGAAATATCTCAACAACCCCTCCTCAGTCCTCTGGATAATAGTTTTCGAAACCCCACACCTCCTAATCTCCAAGCTACGGATTCTCTGCATAATCACACCTTACATTGCCCTCAGACACGACATCATCACTGCCTCCAGCCTTCTTGTTGCATCATTCGCCATCGATGTTTCACACATATAAAAGAGCATCGGTTTCACTATACTCTCACACATTCTCTTCTGTGCTTCCATGGATAACATTCATCGTCTTCACAGACTCCTCAGTGCTCCATTCACCTTTTTCTCCCTCATCAATTCTATAATTCACCTCGTCTTTCACAGGCGAGGTGAACTTTCTCCATACTCCTTCCCTCCAGTCTGATACCCAGTCTTTCATTACCTATTTTTTTTTTTGGTTATACTCATCACCTTTCTCTTTCTTTCCTATGTTCACTTCCTTCTTTTCCATACCCTCCCAAATTCATACACCTGCTTTTGCAATTATTCATAATCTCCCAAAAGCAGAGTATCATCAGCAAAAAGCAACTGCGACAAGTCCTAACAGCTATAAATATACTGAACAAGCGTGGTGACATCAAGCATCCCTGTGTAAGGCTACTTTTACTGGGAAATAATCTCCCTCTCTCCTACATACTCTAGCCCGAGTCACTATCCTCGTGAAAACTCTTAACTGCTTTCAGTTAAGAGTTTTGCAATATCTGCACCCCATCTTATGCCTTTTTCAAATCCATAAATGTAACGAAAACCTACCCTTCCTAAAGCCACACTGTTAATCTACGATCCTGGTCTTCATCTTAATGTTAATTCTTTTATTAAATAATCTACCGTTCACCTTACCGGGTATACTCAACAGGCTGATTCCCCTATAATTTTTAGACATTCTCTTGTCCTCTCATCTTTATACAATGGAACTATGCATGTTCTCTGCTAATCACTAGGTATAGTCCCCTTGCTCATACATTTATTAAATAAATGCACCAATCATTGCAAAACTACATCCCACACCTGTTTTTAACATTTCTGTCTTGATCTCATCAATCAAAGCTGCTTTACCCCTTTCCATTCCACCTACAACCTCATGCACCTCCCCCACACTCACATCTGGTTTTTCCTCACTCCTAAACGATGTTATACCTTCCTGACGAATGCACGAAATCACAGCTTCCCTATCTTCATCAACATTTAACACACCAAAATATTCCCTCCATCTTTCCGATACCCCCTACTCTCCACTCTTACATTCGCTATCATTTTATATTCCTTCACTATCCTCTTAACCTGTTTTTTTCTCTTCATATACTTCTCCCTCCTTACATCACTTGTACTTTGTAAAAACCTCTCATATGCAAACTTTTTCAGTTTCTTACTACTCTCTTTGCCTCATCATTCCCTCCCACACCCACCCTCCTATATCCACAAACTTCTGCTGAACACGCTAACTGCATGCTCATATCTACCCCAATACCACTTCAACCTCACTGCTAGCCCATTTTTCTACAAATAGTTTATAAACTAAAGGAGGAAGCTGACTGACTCCTTTAGTATACAAGCTTTCACCTCTCGCTTAATTTCTCATACCATTCTCTTGGCGCCCCATCTACCCTTTACTCTCACTGTAGCTACAACTTAAAAGTGCTTTGCTGCCCCTCTATAAACATGCACATCCTGAAGTCTGCCCAACAACGTTATATCCACCAATACATAATCAGACAAACTACTGTCATTTCGCTTTATATCAAATCTCGTATACTTATCCCTTTTATCTCAAAATATGTAGTACCTGTTACCAAAACTCTTACTATACAAAGTTCAGTCAAAGTCTTCCCCATTATTATTTACACCTGGCACCCCATACTTACCTACCACGCCCTCTTCAACTGTTTCTTCCACTTTAGCATTCAGGTCCCCTACCACAATTATTCTCTCTCTACGATCAGAACTCCGTAAATACTCATTTAATATCTCCCAAAATTTCTCTGTTGCCTCTACACTCCTCTCTTCTCCAGGTGTATAAACACTTATTATAACCCATTTTTGCCGCCCAACCCTTATTTTAATACACACAATCGTTGAAATTATAAATTGATATTACTTCTCTTTCCATAGCTGATCCTTCAACTTTATTGTTTCCCCTTCCTTGGCTCTAACTCAGATACTCCTGACCTAATCCCATTTATTTCTCCCTATCCCCTTCAGCTTTGTTTTGCTTAGAGCTAGGGCATCCAACTTCTTTTCGTTCATAACATTAGCAATCATCTCCTTCTTATCTGTGCTAGATCCACGCACATTCAAACATAACTAGCTTTATAAAGTTTTCCTTATTATTTTTAGTAATTTATATAGGAGAGGGGGTTACTAGCCCATTGCTTCCGGTATTTTAGTCGCCTCTTACGACACGCATGGCTTAAGGAGGAAAGATAATTTTCTACTGCCTCATGGAAATGAAAGGAAATAGATAAGAACAAGAACTATTAAGAAAAATAGATGAAAATTCAGATGAGTATGTAACTGTGTATACATATACGTATACACATGAAGTGTGACTTAATTGTAAATAGAAATTATAAGATGCACCTGTTTTCTAACATGTTTATGAGACAGTAAGAAAAGGACACCAGCAATCCTACCATCATATAAAACAACTACAGGTTTCCGTTTCACACGTATTTGACAGGATGGCAGCACCTCCCAGGCTGACTCATGTCTACCAGCCTACCATGAGGTAACTTCATAATTAATTTGCTACCTGTAAATGAAGTTACCTTATGTTTCTAGAAATATGAAAAAAATGCATTGAACATTTTAAATAAATTGTATTGAATGTCAGAATTACTTTAAAAGAAGTTTTAGGTAGCAAATTACTCCTAATTGTCCCTTCAACTATCCCAATGGATAAACAGATAATTTTGAAGTAACTAAGAGGAGCTTTTAAATCCCCTTGCTCAAAGCTATCAATAAAATATTGATTAAAACGAACACACACACGTGTGTGTGTGTGTGTGTGTGTGTGTGTGTGTGTGTGTGTGTGTTATACGAATCCGAGGAAACACTAGACTTAAAAAAAACATACCGATTTATGGGGAAAAAAATACTGACCAAACGGAACCGAACCATTCCTCAACTAAACATGACTGCGGTGCAATGTATTTGTCAGTAAGAAGGAAAACAGTAAAACGTAGAATAAAGAATAAAAAACTACAGTGGCTGGAACAATACATAACCCGCACATAGGAGAATGAAACTCATGGCTTGTTTTGGACCATTAACTAGTCATAGAAACGCGAAGAGAAGGGAGGGGACAATAGAACGAGAGAGGGGTAGTGACAATGATAGTGGTAATAATAGTAAGTAGTGCAATAGTTGCAGAGCTAGTAATAAGGCAATAATGATAGTGACACAAATTAGTGATTAGCGAGGTAGTAGTAGTAGTAGTAGCAGTAGTAGTAGTAGGAGTAGCAGTAGTAGTAGCAGCAGTAGTGGAGGTAGTCTAAGGAGAAGAGAAAAACAGAAGACATAGGAGCACTACATGAGAGCTAATGGCCCATGAGAGTGGGACCAAAGATATAGGAATGAAAAATTCATAGGACAGAACTCATCTAGGCAAAAGAAAGGATAAAGAAAATACAGGAAAGGAGAAGAGGTAACGAGAGGAGGTGATAAAGATCAGGTCAAGTCACCAGTGCTCTGAAGTTTGGAGCATTTGACAATGTAATGAGAAAGGAAGACATCTACAGAGACAAAGCCAGGACCAAGAGTCATTATTAGTGTCGGCAAGTCTAACACTTCTTTTGTGTTCTTTAAGTGTGTCAGAAAGAGAGCAGCCAGCTTCTCCAAAGTATTGGAGAAGACAAGAGCAAGAAATGGAGTACTCCGGATGCATCAGTAGCAGGGAAGGTACGTGCTAGATTACTGCGAAGACTGTTAGTGTGGCGAAAAGTAAGTATAATGTCTAAGGATCAGAGAGAGATTTGGGAGACTGAAAGTATAAGGAAGGCAAAGAGCAGCCTATTTCACAGGTGTAAAGAGTGTGGGAGAGAAGACAACGTAATCATCATCCTTCATTACTATGGCCACCGCTGTTGCATCACTCACTGTTGTCGCCGCTACGGTAGCCGCTGTAATGGCCATGCTTGTTACCATATCTGTTACCGGTTGTCAGAGTTCTTTTCTTGAAGTCTGGCCTCAGGCCCGCCTTTCCATAAAGCATGTGAGAAGGTAGAGTTTATGAAATCGGAAGGGTAGGCAAGACGAGAGAATGATCTGCGAGGTCTGGAAATTACCGAGTCAAGGAACTGAGGATTACAGATGCTAAGGGCACGGAAAGAGATAGATTAAAAATGGAAACATAGCCAAGCAAATAACAAATGATAGTGGTTCAAGCATATTCCTTTTTATTTGACTTGAGAGTACTGATGATACATCATCATCTAGGCTAGACATTATTGCTCGATTTTGTAGGGAGTGATGAAATATACGAAGAACTAGCTAACATGGTAACTTTACGTAAATATATCACAGGGGCACGAATGTGCGAGGTAGTAATTAAGGAACTGTTTAATCGGCAGGTTCACCTTTCAAATATAGTTTGTGACGGCTGATGGTGTACCCAACATGCTTGGTATAGATGCAGGTTTTGTGTTTACAAAATGTGTTGGACATCCACTAATAAACCTTCATTGTAATACACATGGAAATTTTTTGTTGAAAACTGGCCTTAAGGACCTTGAAGCCTATGCTTTAGACATTTACTGAGCGAGGTGAATTCAGTGTATATAGGACTACTTAAGTACAACAATGGTCCATATCGTAGTCGAGGTTCTTAGATTAATTGGATTGAGTACATGAAATTCGTCTTTTTTTGACAAATGGAAAAATTTTCGTGTCAAGAATTATCTGACGTCGTGTGGATTTATAGGCTGATGTATTTTTACAAAATTTCACCTGACGTTTGAATAACTTGAACGCCAAATTAGAGGGTCTGGGAAAACACGATGTTATGTTTGATATCATAAAAGCTTTTAAAGTCAGACTTTTATTTTTTTTATATCTGATGTTGACAAAGGCACTTTAAAATATTTACCAAACTAAAAATCGCATGAGTGATCTTGCAATTCATGAGAAAACAGACATTAGGAGGATTAAAATGCAATTTTTGAGCATCACTGATTCAAATACTGAGCAATTTATTTAAAAGATTTTTCACGAACTGTGCAGATAGAGTAAATACAAATTGAAATGGGAAATGTTGCAGTAGATTGATTTGATTTTAATATACAAATGATTTATGCAAAACGCAGCTCAGTTTGGAGACAAAAATTGTCGAATTAAGACCTGAAACAGAAAATATTTAAACAGATCGATTGTTAACCGGATCAGCGCCGAAAAATGCAGAAAAATGAGGCTCTCAAATTTTGGAAATTCATTCTTGAAACTTTTAACTGAAAAAATAAGCATTGCCAGTATTAGCAGTATTTTCATTTACCTTTTTATGTGAGTCTTTTTTTTCAGTGATGAACTTTCAAGTGTTATTATAGGAGTAGACTTACTGACGAAACTAGTGGTGCATATATAACTTTCATAAAAATCAAATGGAAACATGATATAACATATCTGTTATCGTAGATTTTTTTTTATCGTAGATGCAGCAGCAAGTCTCAGAATAAAATATTTATTTTACCTTTTCTTTGTTCTGTTTCACTTAAACCAAAATTTATATTTTCATTGTCACTTTTCTTATGTTGCTTATAAGATGCGGTGCTATTTATAAATGTTAGTATTCAATTCTTTTTTAAAACTTTTATTTTTTTGAAGAGGCTGTTTAAAAGAAGTAAACAATAGCCTTCAACTCACTGACCAAGAAGGGTTGCTGAAATGTGTCTATCACACTCCTGTACATATGACATCATTTTTACACTATTATGTCTCGGGCTGGACTTAGTTAAAAATGTTACATCATTTGTTGACCAGGTCTGTGAGACTCGAGCTGGTGTCTTGTGCTGGTCAGTCGTACTCTAGTGGTGCACATGTTTATATTGTGTGGGACTTTAAACGTGATGTGATGCCTGTATATTTATACAAATAGTCCTTTGGTACACTAGTTATTCATTTATGGATTGATGTACTTGCATCTTGGATACGAGTTATGAACTTTGATTCTGGGGTTTATTGAACTATGTTCTCGGTTGATAATACATAATTTCTCACGAATACTGTACTTAAAACAGACTCTGTGTAAATAAAAGATTGGTATAGTTAACATTTCTTCTTTTACTCTTTTTCCCAGACCGTCTGTAAGAAGTGATGAGCATTTGTTTAAAACATTCTAACAAAACTTATGGTAAACAACAATCTCAGTCAGACGATAATATCGTACTAGTAAAAGCATCTCTGCTTAATTACAAAAATAAAAATTAATCAGAGATTTACTTTGGCGAATTTAGCTCAGAAGGTAGGAAAATGAACCCTGTAATATAAATTAAAAAAAAAAATGCAAAACACACACACACACACACACACACACACACACACACACACACACACACACACACACACACATTGAAGGTGTGTTGCTGGATTCGTCAAGAGAAAATCACCTGAGACGAGTCTGTCACGTGATAACCCGTTCAGTAGTGTTGGTTCTATGACAGACAAGAGGCAACCACTGTCAAACTCGAGTACAAACAGTGGTGTCTACTTCTAGCAGGTGAGCGGCAAAATGGAACCACTGATATTTGTGTTCATTGATACGTTTTCTGTGATGTGTATATTCACTAATACATATGTACAGTGATACATAGTAACCTATTTGTGCAGTAATGTGCATATGTGATGATATATGTGCAACGATGTATATGTGCAATGTGTAAATAAAAGAATGTGCATGTGCGGTTGTTTGTGTATGTGAAACGATATATTTGTGCAGTAATGAGTATGCACATTGCTGTGTATGTACAGTATTTGGTAAGTGGAAGAAATATATGAGCGGTGATGCATTTGTGAATGTGCAGCAATGTGTGTGTGTGTAGTGATATGTAGTGAAGCATGTGCAGTGACATGTGAATGTTTATATATAGTTACATATATATGTAGAAACGTATTTGCAGTGATGTGCATATTCACTGACGTGAATGTGCAACGGTGTGTATATGATGGACATGCTTGTGCAGCTGTGAATACGAGTAGTAATATAAATGAGTAATAGTGTGAGTATGAACTGATGTGTTTGAGTAGTGATGTGTATTAACATACTTAACATTATGTACCTTAACTGAGATAGGCATGAACAAAACACCTAGTCAAAAAGGTTAAATGAACCAACATATTAAGTCTGAAATTTGACCTGAAACTGGTAGGGGAGTCTCTCATGCCGCATGTTAGATATAATGGAAAGCTTAAAGTTGATCAATATGATGATGACTATCCTAAGAAGGTGCGAGAACAGAGAAATGAGCGGTTTTCATATCTGTCTCCTGATGGCCCTTCTGTTATTGAGCTAGTGAATATACAGATCATTTTCAGACAGGAGGACAAAGTTGATCCAAGAGCACTGAGGCCAGGAACATATCTATTCTGAATGGTGAATTGGCATAGAGGACGGCAATAGGACGCACCTCACTTTCAGTTTAATATATGAATCTTGTCAAGTAAGTGCAGTGAGGCTGACCTGGGCAGATACTTTGATGTATTTATACACCAGGCAGTTGGTCTGAAACGTGTAAATGGGCGAGTGGTATTGCCGCACACAAAGGTGCACGGAATGGGACAAGAGAATACATCCACAGTTTCCCCTGAGGAATATTTCTACCTAGTTCGTGAAAGGAGCGGTTTTGAAAGCTTACCTGTTGATACCTATCAACTACCAACAAACTTTTTGTAACCAACAACAGTGTGTCAAAAGCTACCATGTATATGTACAAAGTAAAAAGACTGCATATATATATATATATCTATATATATATATATATATATATATATATATATATATATATATATATATATATATAATATATATATATTTATATATGTTCTGCCGAATAGGTAAAACGTGCAATTTTGGCTTAAATAGTGATACTACTCTTGCCGACTAAGGCAAGCGAAAATTTGTGTATACATTAATTTCTCAAAGATCATTCTGAATTTAACTAACTAAATATATTTCTTTGGGTCGGTTTATTATTAAATTACTCTAAACTTATCTTAAATATGTTTAGCTGGGTTAGGCTAAATTAAATTGCACTTGTTAAAAAAAGGTTAGGTAAGTTTTCTAAGGTTCTTTTGACACAAAATTATTAACTTTTACATTAACATAATGGAAAAAATATATCTTTAAACGTATAAGAAAAAAAATTCTAGAAAGGACTTAATTTTAAATGAGTTCTTGCAAACTGACCAGTTTTACCTATTCGGCACGACATATATACATATATATTATATATATAAATTCACCACATGCATCACAGCACATGCAACAGAGTGTACACATCACTGAACATATATAATAGGGGTTGCATCTTTGCAAGCACCTGCCATAAAGTAGACACTGGCTAGAGCAGCGGGTCTTAACTCTTTTAGCTCTATCGGGATTTCAGGGTCCCAGCTTTTTTCTGTTACCAGCAATATACTGGTAACAGCTGGAGGCCATACATACCTGGAGGGGCTTTCATTCCCTTTCTAGGAACCTTCTTGATTGTGAATCTGGCAACTTTAGCAGCTCTGCCTCACCAACAAACAGCTGAAACTTCTAGTGATGTGCTCATGGCCAGAATTCTCCTCCATTTCAAGTCCCCATTCTTGTATTCTATGGTGAGTTATATTGTGGTACTTTCTCAATAGCGTCTTGAATATATATAAAATACATTATTTGAAACTTCTCTGTAATAAATACAATGAGTATCCCAGTTCCCGTCAGGGGATAGTATTCCAATTAAGAATGCTTGTACAACTGAAATACATTATTTCATTATTTCTTTAACACAATATAAACAACAGGAGAGCTAAAACATGATCCAACATTGAACTCTTACTACCACAGTTATATCTGGGATATAATCAGTCAACAGTAAGTGGCCTGGTGGCCTGGTGGCCAGGTGACCTGGTGGCTAAAGCTCCCGCTTCACACACGGAGGGCCCGGGTTAGATTTCCGGCGGGTGGAAACATTTTGACACGTTTCCTTACACCTGTTGTCCTGTTCACCTAGCAGCAAATATGTAAACCTGGGTGTTAGTTGACAGGTGTTGGTCGCATCCTGGGGGACGAGATTAAGGACCCCAATGGAAATTAGTTAGACAGTCCTCGATGACGCACTGGCTTTCTTGGGTTATCCTGGGTGGCTAACCCTCCGGGGTTAAAAATCCGAACGAAATCTTATCTTACTAATTATTCTTTCATTTATATACAGAAAACTGTGTGCCGTTCTTGTATTATAGAAAACGATTCTTTTTATGGGTAAATATAAATTTTGCTTATGTCAGTCACGCAGTTTCAATGGGCATAAAATAGACAAGCTAATGTTATAGTTAGTCATCCAGTAATCATAGCGGCAAATCTTGATTAAATAACATTTATATACACCCAGTAGTTGAGATACAAAATGAAATTCTGACTTTATTGGTATAGAATATTGCAGATGATATATCAGATTAAGGGCACTGAAGATGTTAAATATTTCAGATATGTATTCACACAGACGAGGTTTAGATGAAAGTGTTCTTAAGATTTTGTAAGAAATACCTTCAGATTATGACACTGAAGTAGAATCTGATATAGACAGTGACTTTGATGACCCACCCCTTTCTACCCAAGTAGCATCTGATCCATTAGCTCAGGCTCAAGGTTCCTCATGTGAGTGTGAAGTCAGAGATCAGTGTGTCATCTATATTGGCAATAAAGATACTAATGATAATGAAACTGGAAGCTCCATTACCACTGACCAGGAGCAACCTTCTGTTAGTACAAATGATCAGGAACTTCCTTCGTCAAGTGATCAGGAACATCCATCTACAAGTGGCCAAGGATATCATGCAAGAAGACATTGGAGAAAGAAACCTGATCATGATGGGCTACCATCCCTGCGCCATTATTGGGCAACATCAGATGATATGGGTGTCAGACCTATTCAAGAAGCTATGGTACGTAATAGGTATCTTACTATGCTCAGTAAACTGCATCTGAATGATAACACTTTTTTTTTTTTTTCGCCGGTATTCTCCCGGCCCGGGTCTTTTCCAAGTAGTGGTGACCCGGCCTTGGCTCCCTATCTGGGAAGTGTCTCGAGACTTAAGTCTCCCATGGGAGGAGGTACAAGTACCTCCTTATCTTTGGGACCAAGTGTCCCCAGGCCTAGCCACATTCCCCGCCCTCACGGGGCTCGTAGGGAGAAGCTAGGCCTCTGGTCTGCCATCTACCCCGCCTCAAAGGGGCTCGTGGGGATGGCAGTCTTATGAGCTGCAGATGGTAACAAGCTCAGGCATCTGAATGATAACACTAAAATGGGCCAAAATAGAAAAGACAAATTATTTAAATTATTTCTGCTCTGGTAAAACAAAGTATGAAAAAAATGATAGCTGAATTTTCTATTACATTTTATTACTTCTTGTAATAGTAAGAAAAGTCCAGAAGTAAATGTTTAAAATAGAAATTGATTTGTTTTAGGAACATCACAAATTATTGAAATTTCATACTGTTAAAACTACTAAGAGGAAAATAAAATTTTTATGTATAATCATGAAATGAACTACAATGTTGGGAAATTATCTTCAGTTTGTCTTATATTCAGAGATTAATTGTTTTTTAAGAAAACATTTTCTTTTATATCTAACTGATGAGAAAAGTAAAAAAAAAATAATAAATTGAATAAAATTAAGTTTTCTAAGTGAAATTTTATATACCTATAACTCCACTTTTTACCATCAAAAAACCTGACGGGACACAGAGTTCCCACTATTATATTTTTTAAATTATATTCATAATGATTATTTTCAGGAATAAATGTATTCCTTAGCTTCCTAGAAAGGACATGCCAACAAATGAAAATAAACATATATGCCTTTCATAATTCAGGGCAAAAAGGGAGAACAGCGAGTCTTAACCGGGGATGTAATTTCCGGGACAGGAGGGAAGTGTGAGCCCAGAGCAAACATATGAAATGGCAGTAACATGTGTTTGTATGTCTGGATTTTCGTGGGGAATGAGGGAAGGTCTCGCCCACCGCAGATAGTTCAAAATGTCGTAGTGTGAAATTCCTCTCAAGTGACTGAAAATAAGTAAGCCTCATTAAGGAGACTTGCGCTGTGTTCTGATACGTTCCTTATATTCAAGATCTGGCACCTCAGATGCTATGTCAAAAACCTTACTTAACATTTTCTTAATTTATATGATGTATATTTGCGATTTGCTCCTTAAACAGACACTTAAATATTTAAAATAATTAAAATAATGAAAACTTGTTCCTAAATTTTCTTAATTCATATAAAGAGAAATTATTTCGAATTTTTACATTAAGAATTTTAAATGAAGGATGTAGGGGGGTGTGGAGATGAGGACGAACTACAATAGGGGGCGCCACCCAATATACGTTAAGAACCGCTGATCTAGAGCACCACTTGTCAGTGGTTGTACTTAGCCGCTCACCTGCTGTAAGGAGAGTCTCCACTGTCTGTACTAGAGCACGAGAGTGGTTGCCTCCTGCCTGTTATAGAACCAACGGGTTTCACTTAACAAAGATCAGTATCAGATGATTTTTCTCCTGACTAATATTAAGAGTAGGGTGAATTTTCCCTGGCCCACGAGCTAAATTTGGCTAGGTAATTAGGGAGTACTGTTGCTAAAATGTTCAAAGTGAGCATTAATGTGATATCATTTGACGGATATTGTAACAGAACTTGTGGTAAGCAATTACATCTCTATTTTAAACCTATAAGCTCACTTCTTACAAACGGTTTTGTCTAGGGAATGAAAAAACAATGTAACCTATACCAGTCTATTATTTATAAAGATAGTGTTTATATATTATTAGTGCAGTTTTCATGAGAATGTGTTTACAGTCGTGAGCGTGGTTCAGTGAACCTCAGAGTCGAAGTATCTAAGTATCTAAGAAGTAAAATCATCAGCCCGCAACTGAATTAGTCTACCACGGGACTACTTATGTTTATGTACAGGTATCACGTCACATTCAAAGACCCATACAAGATATGCACCCACTAACACAAGACGTAAATCCATACAGTAGTGTGTGTAGACACCTGCTTTCTCTGAGATACCGAGTCTACAGATGTTCTAGCATTTTTTAACTAAATCAATCACATGACATAATAGCGTCAAACACGGTCATGAATGTAGGAGAGTGTTAATGACACTCTTCAACAACGGCTGAACAAGGACAACAAGTGTGAGGAAACGTGCCGAACCACAGACCCTCAGTATGTGTGCTGAGGGTGCTACCAACTGAGTCACTGGACTCTTGAAATAAATATAGTAATCACTGAGCGAGGGCCCTGGGATTTGATCAGGGATTGTTCTGACGTTGAGTTCAAAGTAGTCGATCGCAAGACGCCAAATATCGTCTTAGGTACTAGAATGAGAACAACATTAAAGGGAAATTTGATTCTTCATTTAACTTCATCACTATGCAAGGTTTTGAAGAATAATTTTGCAGTCTGTATATTGTTAATAGGCTTCAATCCCTACTTCAAGTGAAAGCTATAGGTTGTATGTGGGGATCATCCTTAAGAGTGATTTTTTTCTCAGACATTAAAACTTTGAGAAGTAGAGGGACTTCATCTCTAGCGTCTGTCAGAATTAATCTTCCGTCTGCCATTGCACAGGTGGTATAAATTTCAGCAGAGATTTCCTTTGGAAGAACAACATCTACAAGTTGATTTGCTGACACATCTCCCTCCATCCTCACAGCGAATCAGACGAGGTAAACCAGTGAAGTGCTCTTTCTGATCTTGATTTTTTTTGAGAGCATTAATTCTTCTGTAATATACAGTGTGCAGGAATGAATCAGCAATTTCACCCTTGACTCTACAAAAGTCTCTTTCGTCTAACACGAGATCTCCATCGTACAAGCTGTAATTGGACTCAAATACATGACTTTTAAGTAAAGTCATACATACGACGTCATGTTTTGCGGGATTTTATATTTTATACCATAAAATATAAATATAAAACAGCTCTTCCCAATTCAAACTCTTTCGCGGCCTCTAGAGCTGTTTCCGCAGGATCTGTTACATATAATTAATTAAAAAACTAATTAGCTTAAATACCTTGTCTGATGAGAAGTTGGCATATGTTCTTGATCCTCTTTACACAGGATTTCTAGGTAATTAGATCTAGTAAATAATACCTGTTCCTATTACAATGTTTGCACGTGAGAAGAAATATAGTTTGAGGCGCACCTGGCCTCTTGTAGTCTGAAAACAGTTTACTATAATAGTGTCGTGGGAAAAGGGTGACAAAACGTCTAAGGCAGAAGTGTCGTCAAATTGTCGATAAAACCACTCACTCTTCATCGATATTAATTCATTCCAGTTATTTTGACGAGACAGTCACTTTACATCGTAAGTCATGTGGGCGTATAATAGACGACCAAGCGAGAATTATGGGAACTAATAATTCAATTAGATTTAATAAGACTGATGTTGCCGGTCTCCTAACTCTCTGATGTCTAATGGTTTAGTCACTTGCTACAGGCACTCAGATGCATCCTTTGTGGGCCAATATTATGACCTTTTCAGGGACAAAGTTGACATTTATGACCTAGGGTGCCATCAGTCCAGAGGGTGCTGTCAGTCCAGGGGGTAATATCAGTCCAGGGGGTGCTATCAGTCCAAGCAAGAGGTACTATCAGTCCAGAGGGTGCTATCAGTCCAGGGGGTACTATCAGTCCAGGGGGTGCTATCAGTCCAGGGGGTACTATCAGTCCAGGGGGTACTATCAGTCCAGGGGGTGCTATCAGTCCAGGGGGTGCTATCAGTCCAGGGGGTGCTATCAGTCTTGGGTTGCTATCAATCCTGGGGGTACTATGAGTCCAGGGGGTGCTATTAGTCCTGGGGTGCAATCAGTCCTGGGGTGCAATCAGTCCTAGGGTGCAATCAGTCCTGGGGTGCAATCAGTCCTGGGGTGCAATCAGTCCTGGGGTGCTATCAGTCCTGGGGTGCAATCAGTCCTGGGGGTGCAATCAGTCCTGGGGTGCAATCAGTCCTGGGGTGCAATCAGTCCTGGGGGTGCAATCAGTCCTGGGGTGCAATCAGTCCTGGGGTGCAATCAGTCCTGAGGTGCTATCAGTCCTGGGGGTGCTATCAGACCTGGGGGTGCTATCAGTCCTGGGGTGCTATCAGTCCAGGGGGTGCAATCAGTCCTGGGGTGCAATCAGTCCTGGGGTACGATCAGTCCTAGGGTGCTATCAGTCCTGGGGTGCTATCACTCCTGGGGTGCTATCAATCTTGGGGGTGCTATCAATCCTGGGGGTGCTATCAGTCCAAGGGGTACCATCAGTCCAGAGGGTGCTATCAGTCCAGGGGGTGCTTTCAGTCCAGGGGGTGCTATCAGTCCTGGGGTGCAATCAGTCCTGGGGTGCAATCAGTCCTGGGGGTGCAATCAGTCCTGGGGTGCAATCAGTCCTGAGGTGCTATCAGTCCTGGGGGTGCTATCAGACCTGGGGGTGCTATCAGTCCTGGGGTGCAATCAGTCCTGGGGTGCTATCAGTTCAGGGGGTGCAATCAGTCCTGGGGTGCAATCAGTCCTTGGGTACGATCAGTCCTAGGGTGCTATCAGTCCTGGGGTGCTATTAGTCCTGGGGTGCTATCACTCCTGGGGTGCTATCAATCCTGGGGGTGCTATCAATCCTGGGGGTGCTATCAGTCCAGAGGGTGCTATCAGTCCAGGGGGTGCTATCAGTCCTGGGGGTGCTATCAGTCCTGGAGTGCAATCAGTCCTGGGGTGCAATCAGTCCTGGGGGTGCAATCAGTCCAGGGGTGCAATCAGTCCTGAGGTGCTATCAGTCCTGGGGGTGCAATCAGTCCTGGGGTGCAATCAGTCCTGGGGTACGATCAGTCCTAGGGTGCTATCAGTCCTGGGGTGCTATCAGTCCTGGGGTGCTATCAGTCCTGGGGTGCTATCACTCCTGGGGTGCTATCAATCCTGGGGGTGCTATCAATCTTGGGGATGCTATCAGTCCAAGGGGTACTATCAGTCCAGAGGATGCTATCAGTCCTGGGGTGCTATCAGTCCAGAAGGTGCTATCAGTCCAGGGGGTACTATCAGTCCAAGGGTGCTATCAGTCAAAGGGGTACTATCACTTTAGAGGGTGCTATCAGTCCAGAAGGTGCTATCTGTCCTGGGGTGCTATCAGTCCAGAAGGTGCTATCAGTCCAGGGGGTACTATCAGTCCAGGGAGTGCTATCAGTCCAGGAGGTGCTATCAGTTCAGGGGGTGCTATCAGTCAAGGGGGTACTATCAGTCAAGGGGGTACTATCAGTCAAGGGGGTACTATCAGTCCAGGGGGTGCTATCAGTCAAGGGGGTGCTGTCAGTCTTGGGATGGTATCAGTCCTGGGGGTACTATGAGTCCAGGGGTTGCTATTAGTCCTGGGGTGCAATCAGTCCTGGGGTGCTATCAGTCCTGGGGGTGCAATCAGTCGTAGGATGCAATCAGTCCTGGGGTGCTATCAGTCCTGGGGTGCTATCAGTTCTGGGGTGCAGTCCTTGGGTGCAATCAGTCCTGGGGTGCAGTCAGTCCTGGGGTGCAATCAGTCCTGGGGTGCAATCAGTCCTGGGGTGCTATCAGTCCTGGGGTGCTATGAGTTCTGGGGTGCAGTCCTGGGGTGCAATCAGTCCTCGGGTGCAATCAGTCCTGGGGTGCAATCAGTCCTGGGGTGCAATTAGTCCTGGGGTGCTATCAGTCCTGGGGGTGCAGTCCTGGGGGTGCAATCAGTCCTGGGGTGCAATCAGTCCTGGGGTGCAATCAGTCCACGGGTGCAATCAGTCCTGGGGTGCAATCAGTCCTGGGGGTGCAACCAGTCCTGGGGTGCAGTCAATCCTGGGGTACAATCAGTCCTTGGTACA
Source organism: Cherax quadricarinatus (assembly GCF_038502225.1). Classification (NCBI taxonomy): domain Eukaryota; kingdom Metazoa; phylum Arthropoda; class Malacostraca; order Decapoda; family Parastacidae; genus Cherax; species Cherax quadricarinatus. The sequence goes on from NC_091327.1 coordinate 10,853,873, forward strand.
ATCAGTCCTGGGGTGCAATCAGTCCAGGGGGTATTATCAGTCCTGGGGTGCAATCAGTCCTAGGGTGCTATCAGTCCTAGAGGTGCTATCAGTCCTGGGTGTGCTATCAGTCCTGGTGGTGCTATCAGTCATGGGGTGCTATCAGTCCTGGAGGTGCTATCAGTACTGGGGTGCTATCGTACCTGGGGTGCTATCAGTCCTGGAGGTGCTATCAGTCCTGGAGGTGCTACCAGTCCTCGGGGTGCTATCAGTCCTGGGGTGCTATCAGCCCAGTGGGTGCTGTCAGTCCTGGGGGTGCTATCAGTTCTGAGATGCTATCAGTCCTGGGGTGCTATCAGTCCTGGTAGGTTGTTACAAGTCCTAAAGAGTCACAGGTCCTGGTGTGTCACAGGTCCTGGTGTGTTACAGGTCCTGGGGTGTCAAAGGTCCTGGGGTGTCACAGGTCCTGGGGTGTCACAGGTCCTGGGGTGTCACAGGTCCTGGGGTGTCACAGGTCCTGGGGTGTCACCGGTCTTGGGGTGTCACAGTTCCTGGGGTGTCACAGGTCCTGGGGTGTCACAGATCCTGGGGTGTCACAGATCCTGGGGTGTCACAGATCCTGGGGTGTCACAGGTCCTGGGGTGTTACAAGTCCTGGGGTGTCATAGGTCCTGGGGTGTCACAGGTACTAGGGTGTTACAAGTCGTGGGGTGTCACAGTTCCTGGGGTGTCACAATTCCTGGGGTGTCACAGGTCCTGGGGTGTCACAGGTACTAGGGTGTCACAGGCCCTGGGGTGTCACAGGCCCTGGGGTGTCACAAGTCCTGAGGTGTTGCAAGTCCTGGGGTGTCATAGGTCCTGGGGTGTCACAGGTCCTAGGGTGTCACAGTTCCTGGGGTGTCACAATTCCTGGGGTGTCACAGGTCCTGGGGTGTTACAGGTCCTGGGTGTTACAAGTCCTGGGGTGTAATAGGTTCTGGGGTGTCACAGGTCCTGGGGTGTCATAGGTCCTGGGGTATCATAGGTCCTGGGGTGTTACAAGTCCTGGGGTATCACAGGTCCTGGGGTGTCACAGGTTCTGGGGTGTCACAAGTCCTGGAGTGCCACAGGTCTTGGGGAATTATTGGTCCTGGGGTATCACAGATCCTGGGGTATCACAGATCCTGGGGTGTCACAGGTCCTGGGGTGTCACAGGTCCTGGGGTGTCACAGGTCCTGGGGTGTCACAGATGCTGGGGTATCACAGGTCTTGTGGTGTCACAGATCCTGGTGTATCACAGGTCCTGGAGTATCACAGATCCTGGGGTATCACAGGTCCTGGGGTATCACAGATCCTGGGGTATCACAGATCCTGGAGTATCACAGGTCCTAGGGTGTCACAGGTCCTGGGGTGTCACAGATGCTGGGGTATCACACGTCCTGGGGTATCACAGATCCTGGGGTGTTACAAGTCCTGGGGTGTCACAGGCCCTGGGGTGTCACGGGTCCTGGTGTGTCACAATTCCTGGGGTGTCAAAGGTCCTGGGGTGTTACAAGTCCTGGGGTGTCACAGGCCCTGGGGTGTCACAGGCCCTGGGGTGTCACAAGTCCTGAGGTGTTGCAAGTCCTGGGGTGTCATAGGTCCTGGGGTGTCACAGGTCCTAGGGTGTCACAGTTCCTGGGGTGTCACAGTTCCTGGGGTGTCAAAGGTCCTGGGGTGTTACAGGTCCTGGGTGTTACAAGTCCTGGGGTGTAATAGGTTCTGGGGTGTCACAGGTCCTGGGGTGTCACAGGTCCTGGGGTGTCACCGGTCTTGGGGTGTCACAGGTCCTGGGGTGTCACAGGTCCTGGGGTGTCACAGATCCTGGGGTGTCACAGATCCTGGGGTGTCACAGATCCTGGGGTGTCACAGGTCCTGGGGTGTCACAGGTACTAGGGTGTTACAAGTCGTGGGGTGTCACAGTTCCTGGGGTGTCACAATTCCTGGGGTGTCACAGGTCCTGGGGTGTCACAGGTACTAGGGTGTTACAAGTCCTGGGGTGTCACAATTCCTGGGGTGTCGCAGGTCCTGGGGTGTTACAAGTCCTGGGGTGTCACAGGTCCTGGGGTGTCACAGGTCCTGTGATGTTACAAGTCGTAGGGTGTCCTAGGTCCTGAGGTGTCACAGGTCCTAGGGTTTTACAAGTCCTGGGGTGTCATAGGTCCTGGGGTGCTGCAAGTCCTGGGGTGTCACAGGTCCTGGGGTGTCACAGGTCCTGGGGTGTCACAGGTCCTGGGGTGTCACAGGTCCTGGGATGTTACAAATCCTGGGGTGTCATAGGTCCTGGGGTGTCACAGGCCCTAGGGTTTTAAAAGTCCTGGGGTGTCATAGGTCCTGGGGTATTGCAAGTCCTGGGGTGTCACAGGTAATGGGGTGTCACAGGTCCTGGGGTGTTACAAGTCCTAGGGTGTCATACGGCCTTGGGTGTCACAGGTCCTAGGGTGTTACAATTCCTGGGGTGTCACAGTTCCTGGAGTGTCACAGGTCCTGGGGTGTTACAGGTCCTGGGGTGTCATAGGTTCTGGGATGTCACAGGTCCTGGGGTGTTGCAAGTCCTGGGGTGTCATAGGTCCTCGGGTCTTGCAAGTCGTGGGGTGTCACAGGTCCTGGGGTATCACAGGTCCTGGGGTGTCACAGGTTCTGGGGTGTCACAAGTCCTGGAGTGTCTCAGGTCTTGGGGAATCATAGGTCCTGGGGTATCACAGATTCTTGGGTATCACAGGCCCTGGGGTGTCACGGGTCCTGGGGTGTCACAATTCCTGGGGTGTCAAAGGTCCTGGGGTGTTACAAGTCCTGGGGTGTCACAGGCCCTGGGGTGTCACAGGCCCTGGGGTGTCACAAGTCCTGAGGTGTTGCAAGTCCTGGGGTGTCATAGGTCCTGGGGTGTCACAGGTCCTAGGGTGTCACAGTTCCTGGGGTGTCACAATTCCTGGGGTGTCACAGGTCCTGGGGTGTTACAGGTCCTGGGTGTTACAAGTCCTGGGGTGTAATAGGTTCTGGGGTGTCACAGGTCCTGGGGTGTCATAGGTCCTGGGGTATCATAGGTCCTTCGGTGTTACAAGTCCTGGGGTATCACAGGTCCTGGGGTGTCACAGGTTCTGGGGTGTCACAAGTCCTGGAGTGTCACAGGTCTTGGGGAATTATTGGTCCTGGGGTATCACAGATCCTGGGGTATCACAGATCCTGGGGTGTTACAAGTCCTGGGGTGTCACAGGTCCTGGGGTGTCACAGGTCCTGGGGTGTCACAGATGCTGGGGTATCACAGGTCTTGTGGTGTCACAGATCCTGGGGTATCACAGGTCCTGGAGTATCACAGATCCTGGGGTATCACAGGTCCTGGGGTATCACAGATCCTGGGGTATCACAGATCCTGGAGTATCACAGGTCCTAGGGTGTCACAGGTCCTGGGGTGTCACAGATGCTGGGGTATCACACGTCCTGGGGTATCACAGATTCTTGGGTATCACAGATCCTGGGGTGTTACAAGTCCTGGGGTGTCACAGGCCCTGGGGTGTCACGGGTCCTGGTGTGTCACAATTCCTGGGGTGTCAAAGGTCCTGGGGTGTTACAAGTCCTGGGGTGTCACAGGCCCTGGGGTGTCACAGGCCCTGGGGTGTCACAAGTCCTGAGGTGTTGCAAGTCCTGGGGTGTCATAGGTCCTGGGGTGTCACAGGTCCTAGGGTGTCACAGTTCCTGGGGTGTCACAGTTCCTGGGGTGTCAAAGGTCCTGGGGTGTTACAGGTCCTGGGTGTTACAAGTCCTGGGGTGTAATAGGTTCTGGGGTGTCACAGGTCATGGGGTGTCATAGGTCCTGGGGTATCATAGGTCCTGGGGTGTTACAAGTCCTGGGGTTTCACAGGTCCTGGGGTGTCACAGGTTCTGGGGTGTCACAAGTCCTGGAGTGTCACAGGTCTTGGGGAATTATAGGTCCTGGGGTATCACAGATCCTGGGGTATCACAGATCCTGGGGTGTTACAAGTCCTGGGGTGTCACAGGTCCTGGGGTGTCACAGGTCCTGGGGTGTCACAGATGCTGGGGTATCACAAGTCTTGTTGTGTCACAGATCCTGGGGTATCACAGGTCCTGGAGTATCACAGATCCTGGGGTATCACAGGTCCTGGGGTATCACAGATCCTGGGGTATCACAGATCCTGGAGTATCACAGGTCCTAGGGTGTCACAGGTCCTGGGGTGTCACAGATGCTGGGGTATCACACGTCCTGGGGTATCACAGATCCTGGGGTATCACAGGTCTTGGGGTATCACAGATCCTGGAGCATCACAGATCCTGGGGTATCACAGGTCTTGTGGTGTCACAGATGCTGGGGTGTCGCAGATTCAGGCATGGCACAGATACTGGGGTGTTGCAGATCTTAGGTTGCCACAGGTCGTAGGGTGCCACATTATATAGGGTGCCACAGGTCGTGGTGTGCAACAGGTCATGGGGTGCCACAGGTCGTGTTTTGCCAGATTATATAGGGTGATACAGGTCTTGGGGTGCATAGGACTTGAGGTGCCACAGGTCTTGGGTGCCACAGGTCTTTGAGTGTAGATCTTTGAGTGCCACAGGTCGTGGGGTCCCACATTATATAGGGTGCCACAGGCCTTGGGGTGCCACAGGTAGTAGGGTAATATTAATATATTAACTCCCACTCCTCTGGCTACCCCTGGTGCGTGTCTGACATATTAACTCAAGATATTTATTAAAACTGCAAGAAAATCTACTTTTCCATATTATCTTCTCTACCACGTATTTCATCCCCACCTTAGGTGTAAACATATAATGATCTACCTTAATTTTTACAGGAGTAGCCAGAAGAAGGCCTCGGTCAGATGACGAAAAACTCCACCGGCGGGTCCTCATATAACGAAGACTCGCGTCGCGAAATAACTGCCATGTTTCCAGACATATCTTAAATAACCTAACTTCACACGTTTAACTTTAAACGTCATTCTACACTCTCTGACGTCAACACTCGTTTTTTTATTATTCTTTTGCATTACAGTGCAGTCATGAATAATTCGAAGCTTAATACATTATCAAACTACTGTCAAAAGTTTTACAAAATTCAACGAATTCTGTGATTTACTGTTGTTATTTGAATTGTATTAATAGCGGGATTTCCAGTCTTGTCCATTGTAATTATATATATTATAATTTGTGAGGGTTGAAAATAAGTATTGTTAGTAACATTTGCTACAGTGTCACAGCCAGAGGGAAGTACAAGTCTTAGTGAGTCTAGTTCGCTATTATGTACACTTAAAAGATAAGAGGAGAAGTCACTAACTATTCTGGATGTACTAATAAACACGAGTCTAAATAGTACAAGTTTAGATTGTTACATGTCATGTGCTTGTAGATGGCTCGGTTCTGGTGTTGAATCCACAAGCATGACTGTACGTGGAGTGCAGGTAACTGCCGCTTGAGCCTCGGTTCGCTGATGTTGCTGCTGTAGGCGCTGCTGCTTCATCTGCTGCAGGCACCGCTGCTGACTGCTGCAGGCACTGCTGTTCTGTCTACAATAGATGCTGTTCCTCCAACTGATACAACATGGCTGCTCTTTAAGGCACAAACACTACTACTCTCTCTGCGGCAGTTGCTGCAACCCTGATGCAGTTACTACAGCTCCCTCAGATAATGGCGCTGCTTCAACCTGAACTTTAAGTGCTGCTGCTCTCTGCTACAAGTACTGCTGCTCTCTGCTACAAGTACTGCTGCTCTCTGCTACAAGTAGTGCTACTCTCTGCTACAAGTGCTGCTGCTCTCTGCTACAAGTGCTGCTGCTCTCTGCTACAAGTGCTGCTGCTCTCTGCTACAAGTGCTGCTGCTCTCTGCTAAAAGTGCTGCTGCTCTCTGCTACAGGTTCTGCTACTTTCTGCTACAGGTTCTGATGCTCTCTGCTACAAGTGCTGCTGCTCTCTGCTACAAGTGCTGCTGCTCTCTGGCTACAAGTACTGCTGCTCTCTGCTACAAGTACTGCTGCTCTCTGCTACAAGTGCTGCTGCTCTCTGCTACAAGTGCTGCTGCTCTCTGCTACAAGTGCTGCTGCTCTCTGCTACAAGTGTTGCTGCTCTCTGCTACAAGTGCTGCTGCTCTCTGCTACAGGTTCTGCTACTTTCTGCTACAGGTTCTGCTGCTCTCTGCTACAAGTGCTGCTGCTCTCTGCTAAAAGTGCTGCTGCTCTCTGCTACAAGTGCTGCTGCTCTCTGCTACAAGTGCTGCTGCTCACTGCTACAAGTGCTGCTGCTCTCTGCTACAAGTGCTGCTGCTCTCTGCTACAAGTGCTGCTGCTCTCTGCTACAGGTTCTGCTACTTTCTGCTACAGGTTCTGCTGCTCTCTGCTACAAGTGCTGCTGCTCTCTGCTAAAAGTGCTGCTGCTCTCTGCTACAAGTGCTGCTGCTCTCTGCTACAAGTGCTGCTGCTCACTGCTACAAGTGCTGCTGCTCTCTGCTACAAGTGCTGCTGCTCTCTGCTACAAGTGCTGCTGCTCTCTGCTACAAGTGGTGCTGCTCTCTGCTACAAGTGCTGCTGCTCTCTGCTGCAAGTGCTGCTGCTCTCTGCTGCAAGTGCTGCTGCTCTCTGCTACAAGTGCTGCTGCTCACTGCTACAAGTGCTGCTGCTCTCTGCTACAAGTGCTGCTGCTCTCTGCTACAAGTGCTGCTGCTCTCTGCTACAAGTGCTGCTGCTCTCTGCTACAGGTTCTGCTACTTTCTGCTACAGCTTCTGATGCTCTCTGCTACAAGTGCTGCTGCTCTCTGCTACAAGTGCTGCTGCTCTCTGGCTACAAGTGCTGCTGCTCTCTGCTACAAGTGCTGCTGCTCACTGCTACAAGTGCTGCTGCTCTCTGCTACAAGTGCTGCTGCTCTCTGCTACAAGTGCTGCTGCTCTCTGCTACAAGTGCTGCTGCTCTCTGCTACAAGTGCTGCTGCTCTCTGCTACAAGTGCTGCTGCTCTCTACTGCAAGTGCTGCTGCTCTCTGATACAAGTGCTACTTCTCTCTTCTACAACTGCTGCTGCTCTGCTGCAAATGCTGCTGCTCTCTGCTTCAAGTGGTGCTGCTCTCTGCTACAAGTGGTGCTGCTCTCTGCTACAAGTGGTGCTGCTCTCTGCTACAAGTGGTGCTGCTCTCTTCTACAAGTGCTGCTGCTCTCTGCTACAAGTGCTGCTGCTCTCTGCTACAGGTTCTGCTGCTCTCTGCTACAGGTTCTGCTGCTCTGTGCTACAGGTTCTGCTGCTCTCTGCTACAAGTGCTGCTGTTCTCTGCTACAAGTGCTGCTGCTCTCTGCTACAAGTGCTGCTCCTCTCTGCTACAAGTGCTGCTGCTCTCTGCTACAAGTGCTGCTGCTCTCTGCTACAAGTGGTGCTGCTCTCTGCAACAAGTGCCGCTGCTCTCTGCTACAAGTTCTGCTGCTCTCTGCTACAAGTTCTGCTGCTCTCTGCTACAAGTTCTGCTGCTCTCTGCTACAAGTTATACTGCTCTCTGCTACAAGTGCTGCTGCTTTCTGCTACAAGTGCTCTCTGCTCTCTGAAACTAGTGCTGCTTCCCTTTGCTACAAGTTCTGCTACAAGTGCTGCTGCTCTCTGCTGCAAGTTCTGCTAGAAGTGCTACTGCTCTCTGCTACAAGTTCTGCTGCTCTCTGCTACAAGTTCTGCTGCTCTCTGCTACAAGTGCTGCTTCTCTCTGCTACAAGTTGTCCACTCTGCTACAAGTTTTGCTACAAGTGCTGCTGCTCTGTGCTACAAGTTCTGCTGCTCTCTGCTACAAGTTCTGCTGCTCTATACTACAAGTTCTGCTGCTCTGTGCTACAAGTTCTGCTACAAGTGCTGCTGCTTTCTGCTACAAGTGCTGCTGCTCTCTGCTACAAGTGCTGCTGCTCTGCTACAAGTGCTGCTACTGCTCTGCTACAAGTTCTGCTCTCTGCTACAAGTTCTGCTGCTCTGTGCTACAAGTTCTACTGCTCTATACTACAAGTGCTGCTGCTCTCTGCTACAAGTGCTGCTGCTCTCTGCTACAAGTGCTGCTGCTCTGCTACAAGTGCTGCTACTGCTCTGCTACAAGTTCTGCTCTCTGCTACAAGTTCTGCTGCTCTCTGCTACAAGTTCTGCTGCTCTCTGCTACAAGTGCTGCTTCTCTCTGCTACAAGTTGTCCACTCTGCTACAAGTTTTGCTACAAGTGCTGCTGCTCTGTGCTACAAGTTCTGCTGCTCTCTGCTACAAGTTCTGCTGCTCTATACTACAAGTTCTGCTGCTCTGTGCTACAAGTTCTGCTACAAGTGCTGCTGCTTTCTGCTACAAGTGCTGCTGCTCTCTGCTACAAGTGCTGCTGCTCTGCTACAAGTGCTACTACTGCTCTGCTACAAGTTCTGCTCTCTGCTACAAGTTCTGCTGCTCTGTGCTACAAGTTCTACTGCTCTATACTACAAGTGCTGCTGCTCTCTGCTACAAGTGCTGCTGCTCTCTGCTACAAGTGCTGCTGCTCTGCTACAAGTGCTGCTACTGCTCTGCTACAAGTTCTGCTCTCTGCTACAAGTTCTGCTGCTCTCTGCTACAAGTTCTACTGCTCTATACTACAAGTGCTGCTGCTCTCTGCTACAGGTTCTGCTGCTCTGTGCTACAGGTTCTGCTGCTCTCTGCTACAAGTGCTGCTGTTCTCTGCTACAAGTGCTGCTGCTCTCTGCTACAAGTGCTGCTCCTCTCTGCTACAAGTGCTGCTCCTCTCTGCTACAAGTGCTGCTGCTCTCTGCTACAAGTGCTGCTGCTCTCTGCTACAAGTGCTGCTGCTCACTGCTACAAGTGCTGCTGCTCTCTGCTACAAGTGGTGCTGCTCTCTGCTACAAGTGGTGCTGCTCTCTGCTACAAGTGGTGCTGCTCTCTTCTACAAGTGCTGCTGCTCTCTGCTGCAAGTGCTGCTGCTCTCTACTGCAAGTGCTGCTGCTCTCTGATACAAGTGCTACTTCTCTCTTCTACAAGTGCTGCTGCTCTGCTGCAAATGCTGCTGCTCTCTGCTTCAAGTGGTGCTGCTCTCTGCTACAAGTGGTGCTGCTCTCTGCTACAAGTGGTGCTGCTCTCTGCTACAAGTGGTGCTGCTCTCTTCTACAAGTGCTGCTGCTCTCTGCTACAAGTGCTGCTGCTCTCTGCTACAGGTTCTGCTGCTCTCTGCTACAGGTTCTGCTGCTCTGTGCTACAGGTTCTGCTGCTCTCTGCTACAAGTGCTGCTGTTCTCTGCTACAAGTGCTGCTGCTCTCTGCTACAAGTGGTGCTGCTCTCTGCTACAAGTGCTGCTGCTCTCTGCTACAAGTGCTGCTGCTCTCTGCTACAAGTGGTGCTGCTCTCTGCTACAAGTGGTGCTGCTCTCTGCTACAAGTGCTGCTGCTCTCTGCTACAAGTGCTGCTGCTCTCTGCTACAAGTGGTGCTGCTCTCTGCAATAAGTGCCGCTGCTCTCTGCTACAAGTTCTGCTGCTCTCTGCTACAAGTTCTGCTGCTCTCTGCTACAAGTTCTGCTGCTCTCTGCTACAAGTTATACTGCTCTCTGCAACAAGTTCTGCGGCTATCTGCTACAAGTTCTGCTGCTCTCTGCTACAAGTGCTGCTGCTTTCTGCTACAAGTGCTCTCTGCTCTCTGAAACTAGTGCTGCTTCCCTTTGCTACAAGTTCTGCTACAAGTGCTGCTGCTCTCTGCTGCAAGTTCTGCTAGAAGTGCTACTGCTCTCTGCTACAAGTTCTGCTGCTCTCTGCTACAAGTTCTGCTGCTCTCTGCTACAAGTGCTGCTTCTCTCTGCTACAAGTTGTCCACTCTGCTACAAGTTTTGCTACAAGTGCTGCTGCTCTGTGCTACAAGTTCTGCTGCTCTGTGCTACAAGTTCTGCTACAAGTGCTGCTGCTTTCTGCTACAAGTGCTGCTGCTCTCTGCTACAAGTGCTGCTGCTCTGCTACAAGTGCTGCTACTGCTCTGCTACAAGTTCTGCTCTCTGCTACAAGTTCTGCTGCTCTGTGCTACAAGTTCTACTGCTCTATACTACAAGTGCTGCTGCTCTCTGCTACAAGTGCTGCTGCTCTCTGCTACAAGTGCTGCTGCTCTGCTACAAGTGCTGCTACTGCTCTGCTACAAGTTCTGCTCTCTGCTACAAGTTCTGCTGCTCTCTGCTACAAGTTCTACTGCTCTATACTACAAGTGCTGCTGCTCTCTGCTACAGGTTCTGCTGCTCTGTGCTACAGGTTCTGCTGCTCTCTGCTACAAGTGCTGCTGTTCTCTGCTACAAGTGCTGCTGCTCTCTGCTACAAGTGCTGCTCCTCTCTGCTACAAGTGCTGCTCCTCTCTGCTACAAGTGCTGCTGCTCTCTGCTACAAGTGGTGCTGCTCTCTGCAACAAGTGCCGCTTCTCTTTGCTACAAGTTCTGCTGCTCTCTGCTACAAGTTCTGCTGCTCTCTGCTACAAGTTCTGCTGCTCTCTGCTACAAGTTCCGCTGCTCTCTGCTACAAGTTCTGCGGCTCTCTGCTACAAGGTCTTCTGCTCTCTGCTACAAGTTCCGCTGCTCTATACTACAAGTTCTGCTGCTCTGTGCTACAAGTTCTGCTGCTCTCTGCTACAAGTTCTGCTGCTCTATACTACAAGTTCTGCTGCTCTGTGCTACAAGTTCTGCTACAAGTGCTGCTGCTTTCTGCTACAGGTGCTGCTGCTTTCTGCTACAAGTGCTGCTGCTCTCTGCTACAAGTGCTGCTGCTCTGCTACAAGTGCTGCTGCTGCTCTGCTACAAGTTCTGCTCTCTGCTACAAGTTCTGCTGCTCTGTGCTACAAGTTCTACTGCTCTATACTACAAGTGCTGCTGCTCTCTGCTGCAAGTTCTGCTGCTCTATACTACAAGTTCTGCTGCTGCTCTGCTACAAGTTCTGCTGCTCTCTGCTACAAGTTCTGCTCTCTGCTACAAGTGCTGCTGCTCTCTGCTACAAGTGCTGCTGCTCTCTGCAACAAGTGCCGCTTCTCTTTGCTGCAAGTTCTGCTGCTCTCTACTACAAGTTCTGCTGCTCTCTGCTACAAGTTCTGCTGCTCTCTGCTACAAGTTCTGCTGCTCTCTGCTACAAGTTTTGCTGCTCGCTGCTACAAGTGCCGCTGCTCTCTGCTACAAGTTCTGCTTCAAGTGCTGCTGCTCTCTGCTACAAGTTCTGCTGCTCTCTGCTTCAAGTGCTGCTGCTCTCTGCTACAAGTGCTCTCTGCTCTTTGCAACAAGTGCTGCTTCTCTTTGCTACAAGGTCAGCTACAAGTGCTGCTGCTCTCTGCTGCAAGTTCTGCTACAAGTGCTGCTGCTCTCTGCTACAAGTTCTGCTACAAGTGCTACTACTCTCTGCTCCAAGTTCTGCTGCTCTCTTCTACAAGTTCTGCTGCTCTCTGCTACAAGTGCTGCTTCTCTCTGCTACAAGTTCTCCTCTCTGCTACAAGTTTTGCTACAAGTGCTGCTGCTGCTCTGCTACAAGTTCTGCTGCTCTCTGCTACAAGTTCTGCTGTCTGCTACAAGTTTTGCTGCTCTATACAAGTGCTGCTGCTCTATACTACAAGTGCTGCTGCTCTGTGCTACAATTTCTGCTACAAGTGCTGCTGCTCTCTGTTACAAGTGCTGCTGCTCTCTGCTACAAGTTCTGCTGCTCTCTGCTACAAGTTCTGCTCTCTGCTACAAGTTCTGCTGCTCTCTGCTGCAACTTCTGCTACTCTTTGCTGCAAGTTCTGCTGCTCTCTGCTACAAGCGCTGCTGACCTCTGCTACAAGTGCTTCTGCTGCTCTCTGCTGTAGAAGATATTACCTGCACTTGCAAGTAATCTTAGCTCATCTGTCTTACTAGACTTCTACTATTTGTATAGTAAACCTTAAGAGAATTAGCCACTCGTTGCCCTCTACTGTCTCTCTCTTTGTTGATCAGTTACTTTGCCTTTACTAGCAACTTTGAATATTGTCTTTTAAACATATCCCTTAGGTATCCTAGTAATATCTGCTGTTTTCGCTGCTGCTGCTGCTGCTGCTGCTGCTGCTGCTGCTACAGATAACGCGGCTCCTTCTGCTGCAGGTATTGTTGGTTCTTCTGTTGCAGGCCCTGTTGTTCCTCTGATACTGGCACTGCTTTTTCCTCTTCAAGCACTGTTGTTGCTGTATGCTGCAGGCACTGCTTTTCTCTCTGCTGGAAGCGCTGCTGTTCTCTCTGCAGTTCACACTTCTGTCCTCTCTGGTGCAGGCAATCCTGTTCTCTCTGCTGCAGGCACTTTTGTTCTCTCTGCTGCAGGGACTTTTGTTCTCTCTGCTACAGACACTGCTATTCTCTCTGCTGCAGGCACTGTGATCCACTGCTGTCGGCAAAGGTGATTCTCTGCTGTAGCAACAGATGCTCTCCCTGCTACAAGTACTACAGTTCATTCTGCTGCAGGAACTGCTGCTCTTGCTGCAGATACTGTTGTTTCTTACGCGGTAAGCTCTGCTCTTCCCTCTGTTTCAAGTACTGATACTTGGACATTTCACATACTTTTGTATACTGTCTCTACAACACTCAAGTGGACGATTAAGCACATAGTGCTCAAAGTGACCATAATGCTAGTCACATTCTGTACATTTCGTGTGACCATCTAAATATCTTCCAGAAGTACTTGTAACCAAGTCTAAACCTAGGAACTACATCTGTCGTTCATTCTGATCTCATTACAAGTTGCTGTATAAACGTACTTATCTGCCTTCGTGTTATAGTTAGTGATATATCTACACAGACTTCTAACTGTATTACTGTGGCATTCATTTTTAATATTTATTTCTCTCCTAATAGTATTCCTGAAGGTACATACAAACATACTAAAGTTAAATTCTATATTTTCATTTAGGTGCCTTCATTTGGCTAGTTTATCAGCTTTGTCATGAAGGAGTAATTCAGTGAGTGAAGGAATCTATAAAAATCTTCCAAGAATTTATTTTTTTTCCTAGATTTTTGAATAGGTATAACTGTCTTCTCAAAGGAACATGTTCTTAGTCATTATGAGGTGAATCAAGAGTCTTCAGCGGTGACGCGGAATCAGTACTAATCAAAGAGTCAAGTTCACTCTCACAAATTAATATTTATTGGGGAATACAGAGGTAGAATAATAGCCTACCTAATATGTCAAGGTATTCTATGGATGAAAACAAGATATCAGTCATATTAAGTAAATATTTTAAACTTGTATGCAAAACATTAAATATAAAATGTTAATATATCAAGATGCGCTCATGTTAACTCTTTTTAAGAGGCCTACTTCCTAGGCCTATTATGCATCCATATGCTCTTAAGCTATCATCCATAGGATGGATATAGTCTGACCAATGAACTACCATTGACAGCAATATATAATCTAACTCTTCGTAATTAGAAATTAAGCAGTATTTTTGCATATTTCTACTGGCATAATATTCTTCTGTGGTCACTATAGTTGAGGGTTTATTATTAATCGTAGATACACCTTTGAAGCAGTTATCCTCCCAAACTGTACACAATATTTAGCAGTAATGCGAGGGACTCAGATCATGTACTGTGAAGGAAAGTGGGTCAGACCATGTAATGTGAAGGAAAGTGGCCCAATCACGTACTGTGAAGGAAAGTGGCCCAGACCATGTAATGTGAAGGAAAGTGGTCCAATCACGTACTGTGAAGGAAAGTGGCCCAGACCATGTAATGTGAAGGAAAGTGGCTCAGACCATGTAATGTGAAGGAAAGTGGCCCAGACCATGTAATGTGAAGGAAAGTGGTCCAATCACGTACTGTGAAGGAAAGTGGCCCAGACCATGTAATGTGAAGGAAAGTGGCTCAGACCATGTAATGTGAAGGAAAGTGGCCCAGACCATGTAATGTGAAGGAAAGTGGTCCAATCACGTACTGTGAAGGAGAGTGGCCCAGACCATGTAATGTGAAGGAAAGTGGCTCAGACCATGTAATGTGAAGGAAAGTGGCCCAGACCATGTAATGTGAAGGAAAGTGGTCCAATCACGTACTGTGAAGGAAAGTGGCCCAGACCATGTAATGTGAAGGAAAGTGGCCCAATCACGTACTGTGAAGGAAAGTGGCTCAGACCATGTAATGTGAAGGAAAGTGGCCCAGACCATGTACTGTGAAGAAAGTGGCCCAGATCATGTACTGTGAAGGAGAGCGCCCCAGATCATGTACTGTGAAGGAAAGTGGCCCAGATCACGTACTGTGAAGGAAAGTGTCCCAGATCATGTACTGTGAAGGAAAGTGTCCCAGATCATGTACTATGAAGGAAAGTGTCCCAGATCATGTACTGTGAAGGATTATATACTGTGAAGAAAAGTGGCCATGATTATGTAAGGTGAAGGAAAGTGACCCAGATCATGTACTGTGAAGGAAATTGACACATCATGCACTATGAAGGAAAGTGACACAGATAATGCACCTACTGGCAACTTCCATCAAGAACTGCACTTTACAAAGAAAGACTAGTCTCTGCCAACACAGTAAAATAATATTGTTAAAATAATGATATACAATACCGATACCATAATGAGGAATTAGACACATGTACAACAAAGTTTTTTTTTTTTTTTTTAATATCCAACACGGGGGAACCTTTAACAGGTTGCCTGAATTTTAAATTTTTTTTCCTTACAACTTTTCCTTTTACTTTCCACATAACTAGAGAAGACTTCATCCAGTTGGCTTGAAACTTTCGATACTTATGACATGTTCACGTGTTCTATGATCAAAGTTGTTGAACTCGTTTCCAGCATCCTGGAATGGCTCAGATAACTTGCAAAACCCTCGGTGCAGTAGCTTAAAGCGTTCCTAGAAACAGGTGGCTAGTAATTCTACGACAGCGGAGAGTGACATTCAGGTGTCATGGTGAAAGTTTAACCACTTTGAATCAAACGGTGTGAAAGTTTTATTCCCGTTACATCAAGCTAAACAAAGTTCGATTTAACGGTGTGAAAGTTTTATTCCCGTTACATCAAGTTAAACAAAGTTCGATTTAACGGTGTGAAAGTTTTATTCCCGTTTCATCAAGTTAAACAAAGTTCGATTTAACGGTGTGAAAGTTTTATTCCCGTTACATCAAGTTAAACAAAGTTCGATTTAACGGTGTGAAAGTTTTATTCCCGTTACATCAAGTTAAACAAAGTTCGATTTAACGGTGTGAAAGTTTTATTCCCGTTACATCAAGTTAAACAAAGTTCGATTTAACGGTGTGAAAGTTTTATTCCCGTTACATCAAGTTAAACAAAGTTCGATTTAACGGTGTGAAAGTTTTATTCCCGTTACATCAAGTTAAACAAAGTTCGATTTAACGGTGTGAAAGTTTTATTCCCGTTACATCAAGTTAAACAAAGTTCGATTTAACGGTGTGAAAGTTTTATTCCCGTTACATCAAGTTAAACAAAGTTCGATTTAACGGTGTGAAAGTTTTATTCCCGTTACATCAAGTTAAACAAAGTTCGATTTAACGGTGTGAAAGTTTTATTCCCGTTACATCAAGTTAAACAAAGTTCGATTTAACGGTGTGAAAGTTTTATTCCCGTTACATCAAGTTAAACAAAGTTCGATTTAACGGTGTGAAAGTTTTATTCCCGTTACATCAAGTTAAACAAAGTTCGATTTAACGGTGTGAAAGTTTTATTCCCGTTACATCAAGTTAAACAAAGTTCGATTTAACGGTGTGAAAGTTTTATTCCCGTTACATCAAGTTAAACAAAGTTCGATTTAACGGTGTGAAAGTTTTATTCCCGTTACATCAAGTTAAACAAAGTTCGATTTAACGGTGTGAAAGTTTTATTCCCGTTACATCAAGTTAAACAAAGTTCGATTTAACGGTGTGAAAGTTTTATTCCCGTTACATCAAGTTAAACAAAGTTCGATTTAACGGTGTGAAAGTTTTATTCCCGTTACATCAAGTTAAACAAAGTTCGATTTAACGGTGTGAAAGTTTTATTCCCGTTACATCAAGTTAAACAAAGTTCGATTTAACGGTGTGAAAGTTTTATTCCCGTTACATCAAGTTAAACAAAGTTCGATTTAAGTCACTTGAAGTGCACATGACGGCTGCTATGCTACATGTTAAGCTTTGTTTAAGAGCAGACAAATTTGTCAGTAATATACTTTTGTAAAAACTTCAATAGTTGAAATCCGTGCCATAACTAGAGAATGACTTGTCTCATCGGCTGCACATTTTCACAACGTTTGTGATTTCTTGACAGCAAAGTCAGCACTGTTGCTGAGTTGTATATGTCTACGTTTACCAGTTGTACTTAATAGTGATATTCATTTATATTCAGTAACTTAAGAATGCTTCTGTGTCAAATTATTAATGAAGATATATTCCGTAAGTTGAATTATACGTCATAAGTTTATTTAGTCTCAGTTGGTTGAAAATTTATATTTTACTGAAATTGATATAAAAAACTAGGACTCGATGGAATCGCATCAATTACTGGAGACTGATGCCTTTTTGATCGGCATCAAACTTTAATCATTGATGAGTTTTCTTAATGCTAAGCTTGACACTCTGAGCAGTGTAAATATCAGTTTACCAAGTTCATTAAATAGAATGCTTCCCTTGTAATTACTAGAGAATACCTTTTATGATCGCCTCCAAACCTATGTTAATGTATCCTAACTGTAAAGATCTTTATTTTCATTATGGGCTGTGTAGTTGACAATTTGCTAATTTTTCCTATATTTTTCAGATTGGATTTCTTAAAAAAAAGTCTAGATAAAATATGTTTCCTTATAGGGTTGTAGAGAATTTTAAATAAAATGCATGAGAGAAGAAAACTAGAAATAAATAAGTATTCGCATTTTTATGGTGTTTTACATTTTAACGCTGGGAGACTTGCGTATTTTCGGAACACTGGATGTAAAAATTTTTGTATTCTTTCTCATAAATTATCGTTTATTACTCGAGAACACCTTATTCGATCGGCTTAAAATTTTCAACACTGGTGTAATATATATTGGGCAAGACTCGTGGAACTATTTGCATGCATCGATTCCCAGCTGACAAAATTACATAGGCCATTCACAAATTTTATTTCCGTGTGATAACCGGAGACAAGCTCATGAAACACCTTCAGAATTTCAACACTCGTCAGTCTTGCTTACAAGAAAGTTGGTATATATAATGGGGCGAGTTTGGGCTATTTTGCTATTTTTAATCTCGGAATGGTATATGATCACTTTATATTATTACATTACCTTGCCTTGATGCATGTGAAGGGCTGTTGATCCAAGGAACTGGACTTATTCTCGCTATTCATGGATCGAATATGAATGCTTCCCATTCCACAGGCGCTATCACTATCACCCAACAGGTTTAGCGCACACTAATTAAAAAATGAATCTTGTTATCTTCAAAGGAAACAATCTGTTGATGCTCTGTTATTTGTAGTAACTACCAATTTTATTATTCAAATTGGTGTCTGTGAAGTAAGTGGAGAATGTCTCTTCTGATAAGAATTCAGTCAGTGTCTGATTTTATTTGGTGATCCTATAGATTAAATCAATTAAATTTAGTTTTATATGCCTATATCATCTGTGCGCCCTCGAGACTGTTGATAAATATTTGTGTATGTACACTAAACTTACATAAAACTTACTAAACTTTCTTAGTTTCTCAAAAGCTGGTCAGCCTTTCTTAGAGAAAAGTTTGTACTGATTTTAGCAGGTCTAAGCCACAATTTGTTTTGCGGGAGGAAATTGGAAAAACTGAAATCTTTTCATGGAATAATTCCTTAGTGTCGCTTCTGATTAGCTACAAAACTTTCTTGTTGCTTTGTGTATTTGAGGCTACTGATCTTTCTTGTCTCTTTGAAACGTTTGAATTTAGACTTTGGGTCTCAGTGTTCTAATTCACTATTTTATCGAAGAAATTTAGATATCAGATTATATGATGACTTGGGAATGTCTTTTCTCATTCCCTTCAAATCTACAGTGCTGTTATTCAGCTTCATTATTAACTTAAACATCAAGGCATAAGGGACTGTGGTTATGTAATACTCGTATCAGAAGTGGAGTCATTATAACTAAAGCTGAATCTACTCAATTAGAAAACAGTAATTCCAATTGAACATTTAATTAAAAAGTAGTTTTAAATGAGTGTTATCAATCTTATACCTGGTTAAATTACATTAAAACTGGGGCACCATGGAGTAAAGACAAAATGAAAGCACTTGTTAAATTGTACATAACTGTATTTTTGTTGTGATCCTTGTTGCAAGTGAAACTGTAAACGAGAAAAGATGTAAAATGGTCCTAAAGGGTTAAAACTAGTGTGAGCCAAATCAGCCTAAGAGATCTCGCCCTTTTTTTTATCGTTTATTCTCTCTCCCGTAGAAGGTAAACAGAAATCGCCCAACGATGAACTAGAAGTTTTGAAAAATTATATTAAAGAGGACTGTGCTCAATTCAACGTAGATCTCTTGGTCTGCTGGAGGAACTCTCCTCCCAAGACATTGTGATACCAAGCATAGTCGGTACTTTTATCCTTACTGAATCTTTGGCTGATTTAATGTGGCATATTTTGTACCTATTCTCCATATGTTTGCCTGTGATTTAAAATGTAACTAATGGTTTCTTATTCAGGTACTTAAATTTAAATACAAAACATGAAGTAAAAATGTTTGCTTATTATTTAAAAAAAATTAACATTGATTTCAATATTAGCTAAGGTGGAAGAAGTTGAAAAAAAATTAATACAAAATATCAAGTAATTGTAATCAAGTAATAGTTCTTGTTTCCGAGCATATAATTGTAATTGCCTACGTTTATCTGGACACAACGTGTAATTGCCTGAGAATAATGTAATTACTCGAGGCCTGATGGGAATACCTTTTTCGGATCGGTCAGCGATTGAAATACGTCTATTTATAGTTATTTAAAGATGGATGGAGACTACAATCCTTTTTTTTATACTCGGTGATTTAGAGGCTGAAACACTCATCTGAACACAAAAACCCAAGAACACACTAGATAAAGTTGCCAAAAACAATTTTTGGGGACTCGGCAAGTGAATGTTTTATCTATGAGTTTATCACATCAGTTACCTCGGAGCGTAACCGTAGGTCATCCCACGATGCTATATCCAAGCACGCAGAAACCAAGAATTTGTTACCCATATGGACAAAGTAAATGGTACAGTCATCGTCACAAACACTGATTGCTTCAACAAAATTATCAGCATGCTTGGTGACACCTTCACCAATCTTTCTTTAATACCACTAAAAAAAAAAACTATTCATACCAAGTTTCAATTCATTTCCTCTGATCCCTTGAAATATATGCTGAAAATAGAAGATAAATTAAACAGATGCTTATGCAGAAGTTTTAATAATGGAGCTCTCTCTAATTAAGCTTATCTTAAAACCTTTTGCTTCTGGATTAGTTCCATGGGTATTATATGGTTTAAGTAAGATTCACAAATTATATGTATACCTTTACCTCTGATATACCTTTGAAGAGTTTCGAGAGTGTCACTAATCATGGAGACCGGACATGGGCTACGCTTGTCTTGTGCTTGCCTGGTTAACCAGGCTGTTGCTGCTGGAGACACACTGCCCCACACATCCATCCCAGCCTGGTTTATATGGCACCTGGTGAAGATACTTGTCCAGTTTGTACCATACAGACTTTTAATTACAACTTTGCTAATGTTTTTGTTTCCCCGTTGCAGCTTCTAACAGTAAACTCATTTACTGTACATAATGTTTTCTCATTTGTTGCGCGACATTAATAGCCTAAATCTTGGATATCCTGTTGTTATTCCAAGTTTTAATATAGATTCTCCAATAATATTCGATTATTTGAATCAGAAACTATTTGTACTAATTCTGTATTTGCTAAAATTGAATTAGAAGGAATTTACAAAAAAAGACTGTTATTCGCTGAAGCAAATTAGAAGTGTTGCAATGGACTCTCCTCTTGGACCCACCCTGACTAATGTACTTGTCTGTTTTCATTAAACTTCGTGGCATAGTAGTTGTTCTCTTCAATTTAAACGTAATTTATAAACATTGCGTTGACACTTTTTTGCTATTCAAAAAAAGGAACATGTTATGATCAAAGATTTTCTAAATTCACAACACAAAAATAATGTTTACTATAGATGCCCAAAAGGAGAATACCCTTTAATCCTTAATATCTTCATTATAAACGATGCTATTGGTTTTGCGACTTGTGAATCGTAAACAAACATTCACTGACCTAGTAAGTTTATTCAGGTATACACAAATACAGTTACACGGATTATCATACAAAACATCATATGTGCAGAGAACCTAGCATAACCTAGAAAAGTTAGTGACTTATTTCCATTGGGTTCTAGGCTTAAAATATTTACACTTTGCTCCTCGATGAATCAGAACTCTAATTCATGGAGGATTTTTTCTTTCTTCCAGTTGGATTCACTTTGTTTTGGAATTGAACAAAACTGCTAATTTTTTTCAAAATGATAGTTACTCCTTATTTGTTAATTAGTCAATAAAAAATAAATGTTTGAAAAAGTATTTTAAACCCCTTATGTCAGTATTTGCAGTAACTAGAGATATTAAGTATAATGGACTACCTTACTATGATGACGTCAGTTTTACCATTAGAAAGAAACTTCACTACTATTATTTGATTTTTACCCTCAAATTTATTTTGGATTTTTTTTTAACACCGCCCAAACTATAGTCATATTTTAATTTAAAACAGATTCCCTACACCTTTATGCTCAGATATTGTATATAATACCTATTATTGTCCCAGTGGTTCGATGAGGTACAAAATTACAATGTGAACATAAAGGCGTATTCAAAATCTTGAATAAATGTCATAATTCACTTGATCCTAGATTGTTATTGTTTACATATACAGAACTTGCAAATGAACTTAATAGTAATTAAAAATCAGTTCAACTCTTCACTGTTTTTCATTCAAGAAATGAATAGGGAAACTTGATACATGTATGTATAATAGTTTTTAGCTTTTGACACAATGCATTATATAGAAATATTTTTCAAAAATTTATGATTCTATATTTAATATTAAACAATTATTTTTTTATATTGTTGAAAATTTACATAATATTACGGGCGGTTTACTAAATCCATTTACAATTGAAATGTGTTAACTTCAGATTAAAGTTATGCGAGAATTATTCTCTTGTTATACTGTACTATTTTTTACATTGATTTAATTTGTTTTTTTTTCATATTTCAGTTCCGACAATTGCAGAATTTAACCTACATTGTTGCATTATTGTACTGCTTGTATAGCATCCTCTTCATAATCATTCTAAATTTTTCAGTGTTGTTCTGAAACATTTAACTTAATTTCATATTTAAAATATATTAAATTTACTTGCTTTTGTATACCAGTCTGTTGTAAATCATAAGATTGAATTATCATAGTTAAGCTCCATAATTTATGCTTTAAATGTTTTTATTTTTTTAACTTGATTTACTTTTATTGTAATAGATTATTCTCTGATGACGAAGAAACAACAAAGACTAACAAAGAAATAAGAATGTGTTAGTCCTGTTTTATGCATTACATATTTAAGGAAGACGAAATACAGCACTGCTACTTGAAGCATTTTTTCTAGACAGGTTTCGGAGCTGACTTAATCCGTCATCAGGTACTGTACAAAAGCAGTAAAAATTATGATTCATACCTAAACATGTGATAAACATCAACATATTAAAAGTAAAATATAATAAAAATATAGATTAGAATCAGAGTAACTCTACTGACTGCCCAGTATTACAGTGGGAAAGTTTATCTGTAACGGTGTAGACAACAGTATTCCCTCTACACCAACAGAGACAATCTCAACGCCAACAGAGACAATCTCAACGCCAACAGAGACAATCTCTACACCAACAGAGACAATCTCTACACCAACAGAGACAATCTCTACACCAACAGAGACAATCTCTACACCAACAGAGACAATCTCTACACCAACAGAGACAATCTCTACACCAACAGAGACAATCTCTACACCAACAGAGACAATCTCTACACCAACAGAGACAATCTCTACACCAACAGAGACAATCTCTACACCAACAGAGACAATCTCTACACCAACAGAGACAATCTCTACACCAACAGAGACAATCTCTACACCAACAGAGACAATCTCTACACCAAAAGAGACAATCTCTACAACAGAGACAATCTCTACACCAACAGAGACAATCTCTACACCAACAGAGACAATCTCTACACCAACAGAGACAATCTCTACAACAGAGACAATCTCTACAACAGAGACAATCTCTACAACAGAGACAATCTCTACAACAGAGACAATCTCTACAACAGAGACAATCTCTACAACAGAGACAATCTCTACAACAGAGACAATCTCTACAACAGAGACAATCTCAACGCCAACCGAGACAATCTCTACGCCAACCGAGACAATCTCTACACCAACAGAGACAATCTCTACACCAACAGAGACAATCTCTACACCAACAGAGACAATCTCTACACCAACAGAGACAATCTCTACACCAACAGAGACAATGTCTACACCAACAGAAACAATCGCTACACCAACCGAGACAATCTCTACACCAACAGAGACAATCGCTACACCAACAGAGACAATCGCTACACCAGAGACAATCTCTACACCAACAGAAACAATCGCTACGCCAACAGAGACAATCTCTACACCAACAGAAACAATCGCTACACCAACAGAGACAATCTCTACACCAACAGAGACAATCTCTACACCAACAGAGACAATCTCTACACCAACAGAAACAATCGCTACACCAACAGAGACAATCGCTACACCAACAGAGACAATCGCTACACCAACAGAGACAATCTCTACACCAACAGAGACAATCGCTACACCAACAGAGACAATCGCTACACCAACAGAGACAATCGCTACACCAACAGAGACAATCTCTACACCAACAGAAACAATCGCTACGCCAACAGAGACAATCGCTACACCAACAGAGACAATCTCTACACCAACAGAGACAATCGTTACACCAACAGAGACAATCGCTACACCAACAGAGACAATCTCTACACCAACAGAAACAATCGCTACACCAACAGAGACAATCGCTACACCAACAGAGACAATCGCTACACCAACAGAGACAATCTCTACACCAACAGAGACAATCGCTACACCAACAGAGACAATCGCTACACCAACAGAGACAATCGCTACACCAACAGAGACAATCTCTACACCAACAGAAACAATCGCTACGCCAACAGAGACAATCGCTACACCAACAGAGACAATCTCTACACCAACAGAGACAATCGCTACACCAACAGAGACAATCGCTACACCAACAGAGACAATCTCTACACCAACAGAAACAATCGCTACGCCAACAGAGACAATCGCTACACCAACAGAGACAATCTCTACACCAACAGAGACAATCTCTACACCAACAGAAACAATCGCTACACCAACAGAGACAATCGCTACACCAACAGAGACAATCGCTACACCAACAGAGACAATCGCTACACCAACAGAGACAATCTCTACACCAACAGAGACAATCGCTACACCAACAGAGACAATCGCTACACCAACAGAGACAATCTCTACACCAACAGAAACAATCGCTACGCCAACAGAGACAATCGCTACACCAACAGAGACAATCTCTACACCAACAGAGACAATCGCTACACCAACAGAGACAATCGCTACACCAACAGAGACAATCGCTACACCAACAGAGACAATCTCTACACCAACAGAGACAATCTCTACACCAACAGAGACAATCGCTACACCAACAGAGACAATCTCTACACCAACAGAGACAATCTCTACACCAACAGAGACAATCGCTACACCAACAGAGACAATCTCTACACCAACAGAAACAATCGCTACACCAACAGAGACAATCTCTACACCAACAGAGACAATCGCTACACCAACAGAGACAATCGCTACACCAACAGAGACAATCGCTACACCAACAGAGACAATCTCTACACCAACAGAAACAATCGCTACGCCAACAGAAACAATCGCTACACCAACAGAGACAATCTCTACACCAACAGAGACAATCGCTACACCAACAAAGACAATCTCTACACCAACAGAAACAATCGCTACGCCAACAGAAACAATCGCTACACCAACAGAGACAATCTCTACACCAACAGAAACAATCGCTACGCCAACAGAAACAATCTCTACACCAACAGAGACAATCTCTACACCAACAGAAACAATCGCTACGCCAACAGAAACAATCTCTACACCAACAGAGACAATCTCTACACCAACAGAAACAATCTCTACACCAACAGAGACAATCTCTACACCAACAGAAACAATCTCGACACCAACAGAGACAATCTCTACGCCAATAGACACAAACCTTCCCTTTGTAAGGCACAGTCAGTTACTTTGTTTATTGTTTTTATTTGTATTAAATTTCTCTCTTGTTTTGCATTAACTTATTGCTTAGCATGTTTAGATTTGGCTTTTGTAATTGATTTTTCCCAATTTTGCACAGTGCCAAATGGAGGAAGTTTATATAAATATATATGTCGTGCCGAATAGGTAAAACTCGTCACTTAGCAAGAAATCGTTTAAAATTAAGTCCTTTCTAAAATTTTCTCTTATACGTTTAAAGATATATATTTTTTACTTACGTTAATGTAAAAATTTATTTTGTACCTAAAGAACCTTAGAAAACTTTCCTAACCTTATTATTACAAGCGCAATTTAATTTAGCCTAATCCAACTAAATATATTTTAGATAAATATATAATAATTTCATAAACACAATTAAATATATTTTTTTCGTTAGATTCAGAATGATTTCTACGAAATTATTGCAATTATAAATTTTCACTTAACTTATTCGGCAAGAAGAGCGTTGCTATTTAAGCAAAAATCGCATGTTTTACCTATTCAGCAAGTCATTATATATATGTTTAATTCTGATCATATAAGGGATCTTTATGATTTCGCTCGTAAATTATAAAATGAGTGGTATTGCCAGGCAAAATGTTCTCGGTGAACGAAATCAGATTCTGTACATCAAACTCGACAGTGGAAAAGCTTTTCCAGAAAAATAATCCAGCTTAATCCTTGCACTTCCACTATGTTACCGGGCGGGTTGTCTGTACCGGGACACGCCAATACGTTGACACAAATTTTACATTTTTGTCGAGATCCGCTCGATATGCTTCCACAAATTTTTGCCTAACAACATCTTGACTACCTCTCCAACTGATTGCTCCTCTTTTATCTTGACAATTTCCACTTTCTTGGAATTTAAAACTTCACTACTGTGATGTGATAATCTTACACTATACCCTATCCGCTGTCATTTTGGTTTCTTAGCTCAGAAAATAATGTCATTACTATGAAATCTAACATTTCTGGAATTCCATCGGTTCCTACGAGTTATGTCTGGAAGGCGCCTGTATGGAATACTTCCACTATTATTCTATATATTGTTCCTCTTCCACGACTTTTCAGTACACACAGTAGCCACGCACCCATATTGTCCATGTCGACAGAGTAGTGTTGTTTTAACTTGTTAACTTCCCAAAGGTGCTCTGACCCACTTTGAATTATAATATTTTAGATAAGTGTGTGTGTGTGTGTGTGTGTGTGTGTGTGTGTGTGTGTGTGTGTGTGTGTGTGTGTGTGTGTGTGTGTGTGTGTGTATGTATTCACCTATTCTGGTTACAGGGCTTTATTCAAAGTTCCTAGTCCCGTCTCTTCGCTGTGTGTGTGTGTGTGTGTGTGTGTGTGTGTGTGTGTACTCACCTATTTGTACTCACCTGTTTGTGGTTGCAGGGGTCGAGACTTAGCTTCTGCCCCCTCCTCTTCACTGATCGCTACTAGGTCTTCTCTCTCCCTGCTCCATGAGCTTCATCATACCTCGTCTTAAAGCTATGTCAGACTATTCCATTTCCTGACAACTCTAGGTCTGAAGAAATACTCCTAACATCACTTTGACTCATCTGAGTCTTCAACTTCCAATTGTGACCCCTTGTTTGTGTGCCCCATCACTGGAATATCCTGTCTCTGTCCACTTTATCTATTCCTTGCAGTATTTTGTATGCCGTTATCATGTCCTCCCTAACCGTCCTGTCCTCCAGTATCGTCAGGCCGATTTCCCATAGCTTTTCTTCATAGGACATTCCCTTAGCTTTGGAACTAGCCTTGATGCAAACCTTTGCACTTTCTCTAATTTCTTGACGTGCTTGACCAAAAGTGGGTTTCAAACTGGTGCTGCATACTCCAGTATGGGCATGACGTACACGGTGTACAATATCTTGAACGATTTCTTAGTGAGGTATCGGAACGCTATTCTCAGTTTTGCCAGACACTTGTATGTTGCAGCAGTTATCTGGTTGATGTGTGCTTCCGGAGACGTGCTCGGTATTATACTCAGGAGGAGCCAGTTGCTGGATCACGCGTCCAACCTGTCCAGGTCTCTTTGTAGTCCTGCCTGATCCTCATCTAATTTAATTCTCCTCAATAACTTCACATCATCTGATCCTATGACTGACCCTTGTGGGACCCCGCTTGTCACAAGCGCCCATTGTGATACCTCACCACGTACTATGACTCGTTGTTTCCTCCCTGGCAGGTTTTCTCTGATCCACTGCAGTGCCCTTCCTGTTTTACGTGCCTGATCCTCTAGCTTATGCACTAATCTCTTTTGAGGAACTGTGTCGAAGGCCTTGCAGTCAAAGAAAATGCAATCAACCCACCCCTCTCTCTCGTGTCTTACTTCTATTACTGTCATAAAACTCCAGAAGTTTTGAGACACAGGATGTACATTCCATGAATCCGTGCCGGTTGTCGTTTATAATCTTGTTCCGTTCTAGGTGCTCCACCACTCTCCTCCTGATAATCTTCTCCATTACTTTGCATACTATACACGTTAGTGACACTGGTCTATAGTTTAGTGCCTCGTTTCTGTCTCCTGTCTTAAAAATGGGGACTACAATTGCCGTCTTCCAAACCTCAATTAGTTGCCCACTGTCAAGGGATGTGTTGAAAACTGTGGTTAGTGGCACACACAGCGTCTCTGCTCTCCCACGGAGAGATGTCAGGTCCCACTGCCTTTGACGTGTCAAGGTTACTTAGCAGTTTCATCTCACTTGTGTGTATTTCGTCCAACCCTTGATGGTATATCCTTTGTTGGTGTTCTCCTCTGTCCTGTCTTCCCAGTGTGTGTGTGTGTGTGTGTGTGTGTGTGTGTACCCACCTATTTGTTGCTGCAGGGGTCGATTCACAGCTCCTGACCTCGCCTCTTCTCTGGTCGCTACTAAAATCTACTCTCTCCCTTCTCCATGGGCTTTATCGTATCTCTTCTTAAAGCTATGTATGGATCCTGCCTACACAACATCACTCTCCAGATTCTTCTACTTCCTAACAACTCTGACTGAAGAAATACTTCCTAACATCCTTCTGATTCATCTGAGTCTTCAGTTTCCAGTTGTTACCCCATGTTGCTGTGTCACATCTCTGAAACATCCTATCCCTATCCACATTGTCAATTCCTCTCATTATTGAATAAGTCATTATCATGTCCTCACCTATCACTCCTGGTCTCCAGTGTCGTCAGGTCGATTTTTCTTAACCTTTCCTCGTAGGACTAGTCTTATTGCAAACCTCTGCACTCTCTCTAAATTGCTTTAAGTGCTTGACCAGGTGTGGATTCCATACTGGTGCTGCATACTCCAATATGGGCCTGAAGTACACGGTGTTCATACACTGCACGAGTTATTTGGTTAATGTGCGCCTCAGGAGATGTGCTCGATATTATACTCACCCCAAGCCTCCCTACGGTATTATTTTGACCTTCTTACAGTCCAAGGAAATGGACTGTAAGCAGGCAGGAGTAACAGGGAAGGTACTGCATTGGAGCAGAGAATACCTGACAGGAAGGAAACAGCGAATCATGTTGTGTGACGAGGTACTCACCTAGTTGTACTCCCTACCAATACCATTGTCATCTGATCCCTGATTCCTACGAGTCCCAACCAATTTTTTTTTTTAGTAAAGGAGGGAGAGAGAGAGAGAGAGAGAGAGAGAGTACTCCCTACCAATACCATTGTCATCTGATCCCTGATTCCTACGAGTCCCAACCAATTTTTTTTTTTAGTAAAGGAGGGAGAGAGAGAGAGAGAGAGAGAGAGAGGGAAAAGGTAGAAGGAGAGAGAGGGGGAGAGTGAAAAGGAAAAGGGGGAGAGAGTGAGAGAAAGAGAGGAGAGAAGGGAAAGATATGAGGAGAGAGGGGAGAGAAGGGAAAAAAGAGAGAGAGAGAGAGAGGAAGAGAGAGAAGAAGAGAGAGAGAGAGGAAGAGAGAAGAAGAGAGAGAGAGAGAGGAAGAGAAAAAAAGAGGAAGAGAGAGGGAGGAAGAGAGAGAGAAAAAGAGAGAGGAAGAGAGAGAGAAAAAGAGAGAGGAAGAGAGAGAGAGAGGAAAAGAGACAAAGAGACAGGGAGAAGGAAGGGTTAGAGGGTCAATTCACATAAAGGTGTGAAATCCTGTATATGTGTGTGTGTGTGTGTGTGCTACAGCTATTCAAGTGCCTAACAGCAGATCCTGTTCTCACCTAGTGTTCGTGTATGTGTGTGTGTATGCATGCGTTTATGTAAGCAGTCCTTATTTCCCTCGTATGTACTACATATGTTTTGCATATGTTCCCTATCTCTTGGTTTCCACTGTACTGTCTTGTGTGCCTAAAATTACGTAAATTCACATAGAGGTGTGAAATCCTGTATATGTGTGTGTATGTGTGTGTGTGTGTATGTGTATGTGTGTGTGTGTGTGTATGCATGTATTTATGTAAGCAGTCCTTATTTCCCTCGTATGTACTACATATGTTTTGCATATGTACCCAATCTCTTGGTTTCCACTGTACTATCTTGTGCATAAAATTACGTTCATTTCTGTATGCTAGGCTTTGCTAGGCTACCTCTCATACTAGGCTATCTATCATTAACTGCTTAACTCTCCTAAACCTTAATAAATTCTATTAAATGCCAGTAAATGCTGCTTATTCTAATTCTGATGGCTCGAGGAGAGTGACCCCCAATTTCCAGCTAGAGACTGGTGCTGACCCCATGCAACTCAAACTAGGTGAATATTACTTGCGGCTGGCAGTGGAGTAATGTTGTCGTCCTCCTGGGTCCCAGTATGAAAATGCTTGATGCTTCTCGGTAATTTTTCCACTAACTTCCTGTAGGCACTGTGGTCTCTAGCTCATCTATTTTTTTTTCACTCACTGTATTTACTGACACATCTATACATATTTCTTATCTCCCTGATCTTGAGTCGCACTTATTCTTCAAATACCCCACTGCGTTACTATGGCAGCACTATTTAGGGCTGACACAACCGTTCACCTTCCTTCCAACGGCCCCCACATAGTAAATGTCACTATTTACTAAATTGTTTTTCTGTGATCACTTATATTTCCTTTTTTCGGGGCTTAAGTGATTATATTCACTCTTATGCGTGCACACGCCTATATCCCACACTCTATTCCTTATGGTACAGTCAGAAATTACCACCAAAACACGAGCTCAAACATCGTGACTCCTCCAGGAGTGTGAGTGTGTGTGTGTGTGTGTGTGTGTGTGTGTGTGTGTGTGTGTGTGTGTGTGTGTGTGTATGTGTGTGTGCGCGCGCGCGTGTGTGTCTGTGTCTGTCCCTGTCCGTTCGTCCGTCCGTCCGTCTGTCTGTCTTTGTGCTCAACAATTTATGGTTGCGTGTTTTAAAACTTGGCTCCTGGACCGTTTTCTAAACTGGCCACTACTGGGTTCACTCCCTCCTATCGTGGGCTTTATTAGACGTATAATTATAGTTTGTATTAATATTGGTAGAATTACCTATAATATGTTAAGTAAAAGAACACAAGTGCAACTAATGTGGCATTTTATTGTGTCAACGTTTCGCTCTCCAGAAGTTTTGTCATAGCCGTATACAGAGTCAGCCTCCGCCATATTTTTCTTCAGGATAACACTTTTTGACCACACGGAAGCTGAAGTTTCTTATCGTCTTGGCTTCTCATCTCTGTGATGAGATATATTCTTTACCGACAAATGAAAAGACTTGCAGATGCAGAATAATACGATCCTTTATTGACGAAGTTTTGCCCACATATTGAATTTAATTAAGTCTCAAAAAGCTAATCTTAGATATAAAACACGAGCCTATAAACAGGGAACTTAGTGAGGTAATTATTGAGCTGATCATTGCTGTGGTGTGAGCTCGGCTTCTTATTGTAATGGTTACACCCCGTTTTTCTATCCATTTATACTATCGCTATGAAGTATACATGTCCATTTTCCTAACAGAAATTTTATTTATTTCCCATGCCTTTCTCTTGCTATTCTTCTTTATTCAACATTTTTTTTTCTTTTCTATTATGCTAATCTCAAATTTAAATCTCATTTTGTTGACCACAACTTGTACACAATTCTGGCAGTGACTCGCGTAAATAAACCCTGACGCTTAAACACTCATTTTGTTATATTTATTTCAGCTTAGGCCTAACTTTACTGAGCCTCCAACCCCTCTTACCTTTCCCCTCACCCCTTTCATTCTCCTTGCAGGAGTATTTAAAAATAT
Source organism: Cherax quadricarinatus (assembly GCF_038502225.1). Classification (NCBI taxonomy): domain Eukaryota; kingdom Metazoa; phylum Arthropoda; class Malacostraca; order Decapoda; family Parastacidae; genus Cherax; species Cherax quadricarinatus. The sequence goes on from NC_091327.1 coordinate 10,884,493, forward strand.
ATTAAACTATGGTGACATTACACACCCCTGTCTAAGGCCTATATTTACTGCAAAAAAAAATAAAATAAAGAAACAATCCCTCTCTCCTACATACCCCAACCTGAGCCTCGATATCCTCATAAAATCTCTTCGCTGCTTTAAGTAACCTACCGCCTATTCCATTCACTTGCAACATCTGCCAAATTGTTTCCCTATAAACACCCTCATAATCCTTTAATAAATCCCTAAATGCATGGAAAAATCCCGTACCATTATATAAGCATTATTCATTTAAAAGATTCAACGCAACCACTGTCTACTCATCCTCTACTATTTCATGAAACTTCATCTCTCCTCTGCAGTCCAATTCTGTTCTATACCTGGAGGGTGTTGTCGGGGTCAACGCCCCCAGAATACCCTTCTGGTAGGTGACGATAAAGTCAGTAAAGACATTAAAGTTAGTACCCAACCACCCAGCTGGTTGGGTGCTAACTTTAGGTATCTGTCCAGCTCTCTCTTGAAGGCAGCCTGGGATTTATTGTCAAATTCCCTTATGCATGGTGGAAGGCTTTTGAACAGTCTTGGGCCCCGAACACTTATTGTGTCCAGGGACACTTATTGAATACCTCGAGCTCTTCCTTATCTTTCACCGTTCTTCTCTGTATTGGACTGAAGATGCCACTGACTGGCGAAGCTTTTCCACATTAAAGATTCCCAAATGTTGCACAAGTGTCTCATTCTTCAACTTGTCGGTTTTCTTAAGCATTTACATAACATCCACCAGGTTTGTGTGAGCGTGTTAAACAAGATGGTGGCAAGTGGTTTTTATGATTTGACGTGCTAATGTAGTGTGCACAAGGTAACATTTATGAGGGCATTCAGGAAAACCGGTTAGCAGGACTTGAGTCCTGGAACCGGCACGTGCCGCAGTGTTGCACGTGCTGGGTGTTGCAGTTTGGAGGGTCTTCTGAACTGTGATGTCACAGTACTTCTGGCAAGCCAGTGACTGAATGACTGGGAAAATGTTGTCATCTTTGTCGAATCACTAGACTTCGGTGGGAGACTGCCGGTGTGTTAAATAAATAAATTATATGCAAATGGGATTAGGTCAGGAATATCTGAGTGTCTTAGAGCTAAGGAAGGGGTAGCAATAATGTTGAAAGATCAGTTATGGAAAAAAGAAGAGGGAATATAAAGGATTATGTGGACTAAAATAAGGGTCGGATGCTAAAAGTAGCTTATAATAAGTGTTTATGCACCTGGAAAAGAGAGAAGTGTAGAGAGAGAGCGAGAGTTTGGGAGATGCTAAGTGAGTGCTTAGAGAGTTTTGAACCAAGTGAGAGAGTAATTATGGTAGGGGACCTGAATACCAAAGTCGGAGAAACGGTAGAGAGCGTGCTTGGTAAATTTGGGTGTTAGTGGTAAACAATAGTGGGGATGGGCGTATCTTTGTTTAAACTTTGTATAGGAAAAGGCTTGACAGTAGGAAATAAATATTTCAAGAAAAAAAAAAGATATATAAGTACACGAGATATGATACAGAACATAATGACAGTAAATTATTGGACTATGTATTGATGGAAAAAAGGTTGATGGGTAGACTTCAGGATGTGCTCGTTTACACAGGAACAACATTTATATTAGATCATATTTTAGTTGTAGCTACAGTGAGAATAAATGAAAGTAAGAATGGTGAAGGTTTATAAACTAAAGGAGGAGGCAGTTATGGTAAAATAAGTGATATTGCAAGATGTGGAAAAAGACACTTATGTACAATTTAGGATATTTATTAAGGGAAACTTTTCGCCACGAATGGCTTCTTCCTAATACAGAGACAACTGTATAATGGCGGGAGTACAGTGGACCCCCGGTTAACGATTTTAATCCGTGCAAGAGGGCTCATCGTTATGCGAAATAATCGTTATGCGAATCAATTTTCCCCATAAGAAATAATGGAAATAAAATTAATCCGTGCAAGACGCCCAAAAGTATGAAAAAAAATTTTTTTTACCACATGAAATGTTAATTTTAATACACACAAACTGAAAAAGGCATGCACAATTAAATGACACTTACTTTTATTGAAGATCTGGTGATGATTGATGGGATGGGAGGAGGGGAGAGAGTGTGTTAGTGTTTAGAAGGGGAATCCCCTTCCATTAGGACTTGAGGTAGTAAGTCCTTTTCTGGGGTTACTTCCCTTCTTCTTTTAATGCCACTAGGGCCAGCTTCAGAGTCACTGGACTTCTTTCGCACAAGATATCTGTCCATAGTGGCCTGTACCTCTCGTTCCTTTATGACTTGCCTAAAGTGTTTCACAACATTGTCAGTGTAATAATCACCAGCACGGCTTGCAATAGCTGTGTGAGGGTGATTTTCATCCATGAAGGTTTGCACTTCAAGCCACTTTGCACAGATTTCCTTAATCTTTGAAGTAGGCAACTTCTTCAATTTCTCTCTCCCCTCCTCCGAAGCAATTTCCTCAGGTGTGGCCTCTTGCTGTTGAAGTTGATCTAGCAGCTCATCAGTGGTTAGTTCTTCATTGTCCTCCTCCACCAACTCTTCCACATCCTCCCCACTAACCTCCAACCCCAAGGACTTTCCCAATGCCACAATGGATTCCTCAACTGGCACAGGATTCTCAGGGTTAGCCTCAAACCCTTCAAAATCCCTTTTGTCTACACATTCTGGCCACAGTTTCTTCCAAGCAGAGTTCAAGGTCCTCTTTGTCACTTCCTCCCAAGCCTTACCTATAAGGTTTACACAATTGAGGATATTAAAGTGATCTCTCCAAAACTCTCTTAGAGTCAGTTGAGTTTCTGAGGTCATTACAAAGCACCTTTCAAACAGAGCTTTTGTGTACAGTTTCTTGAAGTTGGAAATAACCTGCTGGTCCATGGGCTGCAGGAGAGGAGTGGTATTAGGAGGCAAAAACTTCACCTTAATGAAGCTCATGTCCCCATAAAGTCGCTCTGACACGTCTGTAGGATGACCAGGGGCATTGTCTAACACCAGGAGGCACTTAAGTTCTAATTTCTTTTCAGTTAGGTAATTTTTCACATTGGGGGCAAATGCATGGTGTAACCAGTTATAGAAAAATTCCCTAGTGACCCATGCCTTACTGTTTGCCCTCCACAGCACACACAAATTATCCTTGAGGACATTCTTTTGCCTGAACGCTCTGGGAGTTTCAGAGTGATACACTAATAAAGGCTTCACTTTGCAATCACCAGTAGCATTGGCACACATCAACAAAGTAAGCCTGTCTTTCATAGGCTTATGTCCTGGGAGTGCCTTTTCCTCCTGAGTAATGTAGGTCCTGCTTGGCATTTTCTTCCAGAACAGGCCTGTTTCATCACAATTAAACACTTGTTCAGGTTTCAGTCCTTCAGTTTCTATGTACTCCTTGAATTCCTGCACATATTTTTCAGCCGCTTTGTGGTCCGAACTGGCAGCCTCACCATGCCTTATCACACTATGGATGCCACTACGCTTCTTAAATCTCTCAAACCAACCTTTGCTGGCCTTAAATTCACTCACATCATCACTAGTTGCAGGCATTTTTTTAATTAAATCGTCATGCAACTTCCTAGCCTTTTCACATATGATCGCTTGAGAGACGCTATCTCCTGCTATCTGTTTTTCATTTATCCACACCAATAAGAGTCTCTCAACATCTTCCATCAATTGCGATCTTTGTTTCGAAAACACAGTTGAACCTTTGGCAAGAACAGCTTCCTTGATTGTCTTTCTGGTGCCCACAATAGTAGCGATGGTTGATTGGGGTTTCTTGTACAGCTTGACTAGGTCGGCTATACGCACTCCACTTTCATACTTATCAATTATCTCTTTCTTCATCTCTATAGTAATTCTTACCCTTTGAGGTGTAGGGTTGGCACTAGAAGCTTTCTTGGGGCCCATGGTCACTTATTTTCCAGAAACAGCACCGAAAATACTGTAATAATACGAAATATTCCGAGTGTATGCTTGGATGTTACCGCGGAGGCTGGCTGGTAAACAATGGGACGGAGCGGCACATGTGAGGCTGGCTGAGGGCACATTGGACGCGTCTGGGACGAAAATCGGTATGCGGGTTTTTAATCGGTATGCGGGGCAAAAATTTTGCGATAAAAGTAATCGTTATGCGGAAAAATCGCTATGCGATGCCATCGTTATGCGGGGGTCCACTGTATAGTGGAATATCACAAGAAGGTAGTTGATGCAGTAGCACAGCTGTTACTGAGAATGGTACAATTATAGAAGTAACTGTTAGCATAAACCAGTATAAACCTGTCTCACTAACAACTGTACCCACCCTCTCACGGCATGCCACCAGAATCCCGTCACTCTTAGTTAACATGTCTTTAACGCCTTTCACAGTTCACCAGTCCTCACCCTGTGTGATAATACGGCAGTAAATATCACTTCCACCACACTGACCTCTGATTTGATGTGTTCACTATAGTTGCTCTACTCCAAGTACGTTATGTGAAGCGGTTATAACTGGTGTCAATTATATAAATAAGATGTTTTTTAAAGTTCTGTCTTATAAATAAAGTGGACGTAATCAGCCCTTGCGTCATCAATATTTTAATTTCTGTTATGAGGAAACTTCTGGCATATTTTCATAGTTATCAGATCATCTTGAATGGTTCTTTTCATTGTCACGTTGTATATAGAATGTTTAGCAGGGAAATTTTTCGCAATGTTGTATTAAATTTTTTATCAGAAATTGTAGGTTTTGCGGCAATCAAGAGCAGTAGGAAATCAATATTTTCATTATCGACTCCACGGTCATGTCCACGCCACTGTTGACATGTCAGTTTACATATGTTGGAGTATCCAAGTGTTTCCATTTTGTTTGACTCTAAGATGCAAACTGTCAAAAATTTTGAAGGCTGTTGATATTTTCTGAAAATTGTTTGGAAGTGAAAGTCAAAAGCATTTTGATTGTTACTCATTTGAACAATCATTAATAATTACTGTCAAATGACTTCTTCGAAGGACCAGTTGTCTCTAATTGATAGTGTGACGGCTTTGAATATTATCAAAACTATATGTTAAAACTACTAGAGTGAGTGATTAATGGTGAATATTAGGCTTTGGTCAAGTTGCAAAGTTGATTTTCGTGCATAATTCAGAATTTTATATTGAAAAAAATACTCTTGAATACATATCACATTTTCAAAAACATTGGTGATATAATATTTAGATAAGATAAATGATAATATTTATTCAAAAGTGTGTAGAAGAGAGAGACATTTGAGCACTTCTGGGAGTTATATTGGCCTTTAATGGAAGTTAATGACACGGGGATAAAAGAAGAGGTAGTGGGACTATGTAGAGCAGAAATAGGATTTATCATGATAGTATATTAAAATGTCTAATATTTAACAAGGTCGTTCATGAAAAGGTTACAAATATTATGAACGGAAGTAGATTAACTGTCTTGGGTTTGGTCATCAAAATAATTCAGAGACTCGGATGTGCTGCTAGTTTATGGTACATTGACCCTTTCTAACACTTTCTACTAACGTAACTTTTGCCATAACTTTCATAGATTTTATTATTTTTTTAAAGCGAGTGAACAGTTATTATTTCTACTTTCCATGTCTAGAACCACACTGTTCCACATATCAACTTCTCAGCCCCAGTGGGAATTAGAGTTCTCTGATTGGTTACTTGAGGGTAACGTATAGATTCCTTATTGGATAGAGACAAATGCCAACAATTTTATTTGAGCTGATTATGCTCTAAAACCTTATAAGGGTTAACGAAAATGTGTGCCCCATTTGAGGCTTTGGAATGCTGAAGTGGGTAAAATGTCTGCAATCATAACTAAATCATAAGACATAAATTAAGCTGTATGTACAGAAGCCATTAGATATTATTACAGTAATGAAATCAACTCAATATGAAGAGGTGGGATACGCCTCGTGAATGATTCATATTGGTGTGCTCCTAGGCATGGCACATTGTAACTGATGCATCAAAAATAAGTATTCATACTCAAGTGATGGAACCTAAATAAAGCGAATAAAGCGAAGAAATACAGAAACCAAACTTAGACAGCAACCAAGGTAAACTACCTTGGGAGGAGAGTGTAAATGCTTCAGCTGCTCTCCTCTAAATTCTCAGCATCTTGGCATTTTTTTCCTTGACAGCGTTCAAAAAAAAAAAATGGCCAACCTTCATGTGAACACAATTCTCGCCCCCTAACTTTTATACTCTCACTCGCTGACGCCTAAACCTTTAGTTATTTTATTTTTATATTAGATTTGCATAAGCTTAGGCCTTATAGAGCAATTCCAGAATATTGCACTTTTTATTTCAATTGGATTTTCTGGACTCTACGTTTGAAAAAAATATATATATGTTGATTCTAAAGTTTGTTGTGGGTACGTATGTATTTTGTTTGTAACTTTATTATGCTCCCACTTTTGTCCATTAAACGTATATGAGATTATATTTTCTCACCTTCTGGTAAGCTTCAAAATTAATAAATCTAATATTGACAATTCCTCTAGCTCACAAAATTTTACTTTTTATCTACACCAAAAACCAAATTCGTTGTTTTAAACTAATGCTGATGTTCTATCATATATCTGAGCTTGTTGAGCCTCTTTCGCGAACTGTTTTAACAGTTTTATGATCAACTTTTTGGCTGCATTAGTTTGAAACATCGTGTGATATATGTTACTTAATCTAATCTTCGTAAGTGTAAATTAATTTCCATAATTCCATAAAAGCATTTACATCGCAGTTTTCAGGTTTTTGCACTAATGTTCAGTGTTCAGTATGGTTCTCCCGCACCAGTGTTCAGTATGGTTCTCCCGCGCCAGTGTTCAGTATGGTTCTCCCGCACCAGTGTTCAGTATGGTTCTCCCGTACCAGTGTTCAGTATGGTTCTCCCGCACCAGTGTTCAGTATGGTTCTCCCGCACCAGTGTTCAGTATGGTTCTCCCGCACCAGTGTTCAGTATGGTTCTCCCGCACCAGTGTTCAGTATGGTTCTCCCGCACCAGTGTTCAGTATGGTTCTCCCGCGCCAGTGTTCAGTATGGTTCTCCCGCGCCAGTGTTCAGTATGGTTCTCCCGCGCCAGTGTTCAGTATGGTTCTCCCGCGCCAGTGTTCAGTATGGTTCTCCCGCGCCAGTGTTCAGTATGGTTCTCCCGCACCAGTGTTCAGTATGGTTCTCCCGCACCAGTGTTCAGTATGGTTCTCCCGCACCAGTGTTCAGTATGGTTCTCCCGCACCAGTGTTCAGTATGGTTCTCCCGCACCAGTGTTCAGTATGGTTCTCCCGCACCAGTGTTCACTATGGTTCTCCCGCACCAGTGTTCAGTATGGTTCTCCCGCACCAGTGTTCAGTATGGTTCTCCCGCACCAGTGTTCAGTATGGTTCTCCCGCACCAGTGTTCAGTATGGTTCTCCCGCACCAGTGTTCAGTATGGTTCTCCCGCACCAGTGTTCAGTATGGTTCTCCCGCACCAGTGTTCAGTATGGTTCTCCCGCACCAGTGTTCAGTATGGTTCTCCCGCACCAGTGTTCAGTATGGTTCTCCCGCACCAGTGTTCAGTATGGTTCTCCCGCACCAGTGTTCAGTATGGTTCTCCCGCACCAGTGTTCAGTATGGTTCTCCCGCACCAGTGTTCAGTATGGTTCTCCCGCACCAGTGTTCAGTATGGTTCTCCCGCACCAGTGTTCAGTATGGTTCTCCCGCACCAGTGTTCAGTATGGTTCTCCCGCACCAGTGTTCAGTATGGTTCTCCCGCACCAGTGTTCACTATGGTTCTCCCGCACCAGTGTTCAGTATGGTTCTCCCGCACCAGTGTTCAGTATGGTTCTCCCGCACCAGTGTTCAGTATGGTTCTCCCGCACCAGTGTTCAGTATGGTTCTCCCGCACCAGTGTTCAGTATGGTTCTCCCGCACCAGTGTTCAGTATGGTTCTCCCGCACCAGTGTTCAGTATGGTTCTCCCGCACCAGTGTTCAGTATGGTTCTCCCGCACCAGTGTTCAGTATGGTTCTCCCGCACCAGTGTTCAGTATGGTTCTCCCGTACCAGTGCCCAGCAGTAGTCAGCCATCAAACTTATCATCAGGTTTCCTGATATCTCTTCTTTATGATGGCTGTCTTAAATAGGCGAGCACAAATAGGAATCACGTTGGTCTAGCGCTCACCAGAAACAGACGTGAGGATCAAGCCTCCAGCCACTACAATTAAAGATACCCCGATGTCGCACATGTGTCTAATTTTCACCATTAGTTGTGCTCTGGCTGTCCCAGAGTTCAGAAATAGTTAAAAAAATTATTATTCACTATGTACATTAGAGCTTATTTTCGATGGAAATAAATGGTATAAAATACCGACACAATGGAAATATAAACACATATGTAGTATAATGTGATCCTTTATTGGCTACGTTTCGCCCACACAGTGGGCTTTTTCAAGTCACAAACAGATCTACCTGGGGTGGAAGGGACGCGAGTATTTATAGTCAGGTTCAGAATGCTGAGGTCAGGTGGAGAATGCTGCATCTGATGATGTACCGAGATGCAGCATTCTCCACCTGACATCAGCATTCTGAACCTGACTATAAATACTCGCGTCCCTTCCACCCCAGGTAGATCTGTTTGTGACTTGAAAAAGCCCACTGTGTGGGCGAAACGTAGTCAATAAAGGATCACATTATACTGCATATGTGTTTATATTTCCAGAGCTTATTTTCCTTAAATTGCATTTCTCTACCACATATACATATCCACATAGTTCCACATAGTTCCTTGACAATGTGAGTAGTCACGAAAGCGCTTGGAATTTCACTACTCTTTCACAGTGGTTGTTTTGCATATCCACATATACAGTCGAAATATTTTGTTCCGATACCTGAAATCTCTTTTTGAGCTTAACACGAATAAACGAAAAAGTCTGAACACAACAGACAGCTCATGTAATGTATGTAGCAAGCATACTCTATATTATGAAGGAATAAACATTAATTGTATACAATCACTACTTTGGTTGCGAGACAGGTGATCGGGATTAAACATGGTCTCCAGACACATGCTGTACTGTTTGTCTGGACTGATAGTTGAATGGGAAACGTACATTAATGTCATTTGCATTCCCAGTTGTGTGGCGAGAAACGAAGAATCACCTGAATGACTGTTGCTTCTGCATGGTTAATGTGGCTCCTTTCTCGCAGAAAAACAAGAGTGCGATAACATATCCAAATTATGAGTCAGCATTAAAACTTGTGCCACATAGTGAGGACATTTATACATCTGTTCCACCTGTTGCTTACGACACTAACGTGAGAGTAGTGAAGAAACTAATAACACTGATCTTTATGACCCACCAGAACCTGAGACATTTAGACAACATCACTTAATCATTCAACAAGAATTAAATAACCTTGTCAGGACCCTTGGCCCTTCAAAGCAGACGGCAAAACTGCTTGGATCGCACCTACATGAGTGGAACTTTCTTTCAGAAGAAACAAGAACATCTAATTTTTGTACACGCAATACTAGTTCGCGGTATTCTATCAAATGGAGAATGGTGTACGTGTATTCTGCAATGATATGAATAGCCTTCTGAAGGAACTGGGCTACGAACATCATTCTGATGAAAGATTTTTATTAATCGATTACAGCAAAGTCAGTTTGAAAACAGTGCTCCTTCACAATGCAATGAAAAGTTGTCCGTGCGAGTGGCCCGTGCTGTGGGATTAAAGTAAACACAAGAATCCATGGAAATGCTGCTGAGACTAACAAAATACAACGACTACAAGTGGAACATATTTGGGGACCTAAAAGTGATAAAATTAATAGTAAGTCTCCAACTTTTTTACCCAAAACACACGTACTTCGTGACTCACGAAATCATAATAACACGACTGTAAACCACGGTACGGGTGAGATTAGAACCCATGGCAAATGAGTCGTAAAACTGCAAGACTGTGCTTAAGCCAATGGAGCAGCTTACTACAATACTGTACAATATTGTAGCCAGCTGGCCCAGTGGCTACAATATTGTAGTTTTATGACTCATTTGCCATGGGTTCTAACCTCAGCCGTACCATGTTTTTTTTCACATGTGCTTCCTGTGTTTGCTAACCACTACTAGATTAAAGAAAGGCCCGCAAGAAAGAACCCAAATCCAAGAAAATTCAATGTACAGGATATGCCGCTGGTGCATCCGCAAAGGATATTTCTTCCACCATTGCATATAAAATTGGGCCAAGAGAAAATCTTTGGAAAGTCTATGGGCGGTGAAGGTGCAGGAATCTTTACCCTAAAGAAAAATTTGTTGGAGTTTTAACTAGTGCAAAACTTATGGCCAGAGAATTTGTTAGGCCACAGATACATGAACTATTATTCGACCAAGTCTTCCTATCAAAATTGACCCCACTGGATCTGGTTTCACGGGAAACTTTCAAAGAGATTGTCCAGGGCTTTCTAGGAAGGCAACACATGAAAAAGACTCTAGAATATTGGATTGTTGGGTCCATGAAAGTTCACTTTCTTTATTCATGCTTGGACTAATTGCCTTGCAATCTTAGTGCTGATTGTGATTAGGATGGTTAAAGGTTTCATCAATATATCAGCACAATGGAAGTACACAATTAGGAGCTTTTCAATACCAATATGATGGGGACAACTGTTGGTTTCTTCACACACACACACACACACACACACACACACACACACACACACAGAGAGAGAGAGAGAGAGAGAGAGAGAGAGAGAGAGAGAGAGAGAGAGAGAAAGAGAAAGAGAGAACTCTTAGTCATTAACGTAAAGTGAGATGTTTCAAGCGTTTTTAAATATATTCTACTTGCAATGAGAGTATATTGTTTAATGTCTCTGACATACTCTTTAACAGTTACTTTATAATAGTGGATAAGTTTATAATGGTGTCATACTTATACCTGTGCTGTAAATTGCGAAGAAACATGATTTATGAACAAACAGTTGTTGTAATTATGTTTTCCAATAACTAAAAATCCTGACGTAAAGGCTCAAGTTGAACTTCAAGTTAGGACTCAGAATGTTCATATTTGATAACAACTACGTTTATCTCGGTAGCAGACCCAGTATATTTTTTTTCTTGTCCAGTGTTATTTAGAATATTAGCAAAATTCTGAAATTATATAACAGATCACTAGATCTAAGAACTCAGGCTTAAAGAAAAGGTAAAAGAACACAAGTGCAACTAACGTGACGTTTTACTGTGGCAATGTTTCGCTCTCCAGGAGCTTTATCAAGCCGTAACAGCTTGATAAAGCTTCTTGAAAAAACTGTCCAGGAGCTTTGTTAAGCCGTAACGGATTCATAAAGCTCCTTGATAAAGCTCTCCAGAAGCTTTGTCAAGCCGTAACAGCTTGACAAAGCTCCTGGAGAGAGAAACGTTGCCACAATAAAACGTCACATTAGTTGCACTTATGTCCTTTTACCTAACATATTGTCGGTAATTCTACAACATTAATTAAAAAAAAAGTCTGGTTAGGTTGGGGTGGGAGGGATGGTAGTCTACTTTATTAATAATAAATATTTTACAAATCTTGGATACATTAAAAAAAAAGTTAGCAAATGTGTGCATTTTATTGAAAACTATAAAAATGAGTTAGATCGGGACTGACATTATAATAAAATGGTGTATATTAGCATAACGCAGTAAATACGTAATTTTATTGATAATCATCTAAGAATATTGAACGTCACTGTTGATGTGTAGGTTAAGAGTAGTTTAAGGGTGAAATGAGATAGTTTAGGTCAGAAGAGGTAAACTCGCTTTATTGAAAATAACTTGTCATAAACTCAGCTACGGATCTTGCAACAGAATTATTATGCAAAGGATCTATGACAAATTTGTGTCAGCGGCCTCAACTGTGACTATTGTCTCATCCATCAGCTCTGGGAGCTTTCATGGATCATCTATTCTCATATCCCCTCAAAGACACAGTTATGTAATATTTGGCTTTGAAAGGTATGAGAATAGTTGTACCATGAGAGCTCGGGCCGAGGGATGAGGAAGTAGGGTCATAGTTGGTGCCGATGATGCACACATTTTATAGAAGCATTGTCTGTAAAATCATTACATTTTATGCTCCGTATATAAAGGGTAACAGCCTTAGGTCTGCTGCTTGTCAGGACCACGGTTCGAGTTCCCATCTATCATTCTTATGTCACTACCGTTGATGGATATAGAGATGCACAGACAATCCTGTTGACGGCAATGACGCAAAAGAAATACCGTTGATGGCTGTGATGCACAGACAATAATCCCAGGTCGCTACCGTTGATGGTTGAGTGAGTAGGTAAGGTAGGGAGTGGGAAAGGAGAGGAGGGGTGAGTTTAACCTGTGTCAATCGTGTTTATGATAATGGTAGGGTAAGGTGGGAAGAGAAACACGAGAAGAGGGGTGAATATAACTTATTTCATCTTGTTTGAGAGGTGGGAAGGGTTAGGAAGGGAAAGGGAAGGGCGAACAGAGTAATAGTTCCAGCTTGTTTGGAAGGTGTGTTGGTGGTGGTAGTGTGTGTTGAGACGAGGCGTCATAAAGAAGACTCAGTAGTGGTATTTGTTAATATGAGAAGATTAACTGATTTTAGTTTCTGTGAAACTGATAAAGTATTCCGATGGCAGAAATTCTGTGAAACTGTGGAGCAAATCTTAGTAAAATGTGAAACTCAGTGAGGCAAACTGTCAGAGTATATTGGATACAAAATGAGTTTATTGAAGGAGAATTCAACAACTGTCCAGTGAATGGTCTATCGAACTAGTTTATCATATACTAGAAAATATAAAAAAATCTCATCATGATCTTATTGACCCGAGAACATGATTCTTCTTTTACATAGAATCACAGATGGTACAACGCAAAATTATGGAGACATATATATTCTACTTTTCGAAAGTACATAATATATCACGTTTTGGAACAATTAGGGAGTGACTTTTTAGATGTAATTTTCATAAATGCATCTACTAGCTTATTATTTAGTGGTTATATTGGGGTGATTTTAAAAGTGAGTTTTGTTGATTCGCATAAAAGTCGGTACAGTCACTTAGGAGAAGTGTATATTAAAAGGTAGGTGTTTTGTGACCTCTGTTGTCGAGCAGGTACGAGATACGCCTCACTTTTGTTGGAATCATAGCTTCCTTGTTTGCAAGATTTCCCATGTGACTCTTCTGTTTACCCATAAATAAATACATGGAGTTTGCTTCCTTCACTCGCCCTGATGTTCTCGGTCTCCTTCCCTATAGGTCCTCTTTGAAACATTGCATCTCATTTTTTATTGCCACAGTTTGTGATTAAGTCTCTGTTAAGGCAAAAATGTCTAATTCCTTCTGGTAATTCAAGATGACGTTGTAGTGAGCACTCACTTTCTGTGTCTACTGTTACAGAGGTCTAGTCATATTTTTCTTGGTTGTCTGGTGCGGCTAAGCATTGTTTGGCTCTCTCATTTCAATCTATGTGTAAAGTTGGTTTAGAAAGACACGTAAGCAAACACTATGACATATTTATTAGAAAACGTTTCGGTCCTGGGACCTTGATCACTTCTAACATACAGAGGTAGAAAGACATTATATATATAGGCGGAGAGTGAGGTGTGAGTGACGCACGGTGACCTGAAGAATGTCATGTTGGAATGAGGACGGGTAGACGATGAGATCATGTGACTCCTGTGTTGTTGGGTTGGTGGTACTTAAGTATCATGTATGCTAATGTTTTTGAAATTTTGAGGTTTCCAGTGTTACGTTCTATTGTGTCGGTGACAGCGATTTGTGAGGCTTCTAGGCACCGTCGGCGTCTGAGGTCTGGTTCGGTGAGAACGAGTTGTGCCTCATTCCAGTTCATCAAATGCCCCGTGGAGTCTCTATGGAGGTCACAGGCGTATCTTAAATCGTCTCTGTTACAGGCATTTCGATGCTTGTTCAGGCGGACCGCAAGATCTCTGCCTGTCTCGCCTACATATTTCTTGGGACAGAATCCACAGAGGATGGTGTAGACGCCTGCTGTAGAAGTTAAAGGTGTGGGGCTGCGTTTTGTAGTGAGGTCTTTGATAGATGATGTGTTTATGGTGAAAATGTTGATGTTACTCATAGCAAGTGCCCGGCGAGTATTCATGGCAACATCATCACATGGGAGCACTATGAACTGCTTAGGGGACTGTTCCATGGGTGGTTTGTTGAGGATAGCTTGTGCCTTGAGTCTGCAATCTCGGATGAAGAAAGATGGGAACTGAAGACGTGTAAAGGCTTGTTATGTCACTACATTCTTCTTCAAAAAAACAAGGGCTGGAAATGCGAAGAGCTCTCAAGAAGAAGCCAATGAGGACTCCTCTTTTAGTGTGGGTGTCTTGGTGTGAATAAAAGTGTATAAGATCGTCCTTGTTGGTAGGTTTTCTATACACTTTGAAGAGAAGTTTGTCACTGTCGGGAGATCTGCACAGGAGATCGTCGAGTTCGCTTACGTGTCTTTCTAAACCAACTTGTCGGTATTTATTACCAAGGTTTATACCATGTATGGAGTTATCTTTTAATATATAGCCCTCTTCTCAAACGCTGCATCTCTGCTTAGGTGAAACTGAAGATCTAGAGAATGTACTAAGAACCTGCACTGAGCGCATTAGTTAGGTCAAGCACCTAACTAATGCAGGCGAGAAAGATGCATCACAGTCTACAACTGAAAAAATCCTAGAGGGACTGGTCCCAGATCTGCACACACAAATCACTCTCTACGAAAAAAACAAACTAGGTAGACGGTGCAACATATCCTCAGTGAAAAGCAGTTGTGCCATGAGTAGACTAAGGGAAAACACAATAAGTGTCAAGGGCCCAAGGTTGTTCAACAACTTCATGTCATATATATAAAGGGAATTACGAATAGACCCCTGGATATCTTCAAGAGGGAAGTGGACAGATGCCTAAAGTCAGTACCCGATCAGCCAGGCTGTGGTTCGTACACTGGAGTGTGTGAGGTCAACAGCAAGAGATCTTGTCGAGGACTGGGGCGCAGAAGCTTTAATCCCCGGAGCAAACTCCATGTAACAGTCTATGCCGATAAATTTTCTCCTTTCCATGGACTAATGTGACTGGTAATAATAAAATGGCCATATAATATAAAACAAGGCGCTCAGTGTTTGGGGACTGTTTCCGGGTTTACAGGAAAATATGAAAACATATAAATCGAGATAAAATGCTGTCAAACATAAGGAAAAACATAAAATCCACATGTTGCAACAATAAATTTCAAGATGCGGTTGCAAAGACTTGCAAAACTGTACTTGAAATATAATTGCTGTGTTTGACGGTTAAGTAGAGAACCTCCAACCTATCATCATTTGATCTCTAGTCAGAATAATCAAGCATAAAGCACAAACTTTATAAATAATAAAACTTAATGAACATTAAAATGTTCCACACAGTTGTAAAAGGTAAGAACCAGCTTCAGTTCTCCGGAGGCTTCATACTGCCAGCGTACACTGTCTCTTAAAAGGTACTGAAAACAAATGGCTTCCCTTGTTTGATCATTGGTGGATCATTGTGAATCAGTGTTGAATCATTAGTGGATAATATGTGGATCAATGTTTTATCAATGGTGGATCATTGTTGAATTATTGGTGAATCATTGGTGGATGTGATGCACAGACAACTGTCTCAAGTTAATGCCGTTGATGGTCTTGCTGCACAGACAACAGTTCAAGATTACTTCGGTTTATGACTATGATTCACATACAGCCGCCAGTCATTACTGATGACTGAGATGCACAGACAATGTCACCAACTGACTATCGTTGATGGCTGTGATGCACAGACGGTAGTGATTTGAAAAGACTGATGCAATGGTCGGAGAAGTGGCAGATGCAGTTTAATATTGACAAATGCAAAGTTCTAAATGTTGGACAGGTAAATAACCATGCCACATATAAACTAAATAATGTAGATCTTAATACTACTGATTGTGAAAGGGATTTAAGAGTTCTGGTTAGCAGTAATCTAAAACCAAGAAAACAGTGCATTAGTGTTCGCAATAAAGCTAACAGAATTCTTGGCTTCATATCAAGAAGTATAAATAATAGAAGTCCTCAGGTTCTTCTTCAACTCTATATATCCTTAGTTAGGTCTCATTTAGACTATGCTGCTCAGTTCTGGTCACTGTATTACAGAATGGATATAAATGCTCTGGAAAACGTACAGAGGAGGATGACAAAGATGATCCCATGTATCAGAAATCTTCCCTATGAGGATAGACTGAGGGCCCTAAATCTGCACTCTCTCGAAAGGCGTAGAATTAGAGGGGATATGATCGAGATGTATAAATGGAAAACAGGAATAAATAAAGGGGATGCAAATAGCGTGCTGAAAATTTCCAGCCAAGACAGGACTCGCAGCAATGGTTTCAAGTTGGAAAAATTCAGATTCAGGAAGGATATAGGAAAGCACTGGTTTGTTAATAGAGTTGTGGATGAGTGGCACAAACTCCCGAGTACAGTTATTGAGGTTAAAACGTTGTGTATTTTTAAAAATAGGTTATATAAATACATGAGTGGGTGTGGGTGGGTGTGAGTTGAACCTGACTAACTTGTGCTGCTGGGTCTGGTGCCGTGCTCCTTCCTTGAGTGGAGGTGACCAGACTGAGTGGGTCATTGGGCTAATCCGGGGGGAGGTCGTTGGGCTAATTCGGGGGGTAACATGGACCTGCTCCGCATGGGTCAGTAGGCCTGTTGCAGTGTTCTTCTTTCTTATGTTCTTGTGTTCTAGCAATACACTAGCCCACTAACAACAATACACTAGCCCACTAACAACAATACACTAGCCCACTAACAACAATACACTAGCCCACTAACAACAATACACTAGCCCACTAACAACAATACACTAGCCCACTAACAACAATACACTAGCCCAGTAACAACAATACACTAGCCCACTAACAACAATACACTAGCCCACTAACAACAATACACTAGCTCACTAACAACAATACACTAGCCCACTAACAACAATACACTAGCCCACTAACAACAATACACTAGCCCACTAACAACAATACACTAGCCCACTAACAACAATACACTAGCCCACTAACAACAATACACTAGCCCACTAACAACAATACACTAGCCCAGTAACAACAATACACTAGCCCACTAACAACAATACACTAGCCCACTAACAACAATACACTAGCCCACTAACAACAATACACTAGCCCACTAACAACAATACACTAGCCCACTAACAACAATACACTAGCCCAGTAACAACAATACACTAGCCCAGTAACAACAATACACTAGCCCACTAACAACAATACACTAGCACACTAACAACAATATATTAGCAAACTAATAACAATGCACTAACAACAGTACACTAGCCCACTAACAGCAATACACTAGCCCACTAGCAATAATACAGTAGCCCACTAACAACAATACACTAGCTCACTAACACCAATACACTAGCCCACTAACAACAATACACTAGCACACTAACAACAATACACTAGCACACTAACAACAATACACTAGCACACTAACAACAATACACTAGCACACTAACAACAATACACTAGCACACTAACAACAATACACTAGCCCACTAACAACAATACACTAGCTCACTAACAACAATACACTAGCACACTAACAACAGTACACTAGCACACTAACAGTACACTAGCACACTAACAATAATACACTAGCACACTAACAATAATACACTAGCACACTAACAACAATACACTAGCACACTAACAACAATACACTAACAACAATGCACTAGCACACTAACAACAATACACTAACAACAATACATTAGCCCACTAACAATACACTAGCCCACTTACAACAATACACTAGCTCACTTACAACAATACACTAGCCCACTTACAACAATACACTAGCCCAATTACAACAATACACTAGCCCACTAACACCAGTACACTAGCCCACTAACACCAGTACACTAGCCCACTTACAACAATACACTAGCCCACTTACAACAATACACTAGCCCAATTACAACAATACACTAGCCCACTAACACCAGTACACTAGCCCACTAACACCAGTACACTAGCCCACTAACACCAGTACACTAGCCCACTAACACCAGTACACTAGCCCACTAACACCAGTACACTAGCCCACTAACACCGGTACACTAGCCCACTAGCAACCATACACTAGCACACTGACAATACACAAGCACACTAACTACAATATACTATCCCAGTGACAATACGCCAACCCACTAATAATGCAGTGTCCAACTAATAACAATACACTAGCCCACTAACAACAGTACTCTAGCACACTAATAGCAATACACTAGCACACTAACAATACACTAACGCACTAACAGCAATACATTGGCACACAATACACTAATGCACTAACAACAATACGCAAGCCCACTAATAACAATACACTAGCGTACAAACAGTACACTAGCACACTAACAAAACACTAGCACACTAACAATACACTTGCACACTAACAACAATACACTAGCACACTAACAATACACTAGCACACTAACAACAGTACACTAGCCGATTAACAACAGTACACTAGCCCACTAACAACAGTACTCTAGCACACTAATAGCAATACACTAGCCCACTACCAACAATGCACTAGCCCACTAACAATACACTAGCGCACTAACAGTACACTAGCACACTAACAACAATACTCTTGCACACTAACAGCAATACTCTTGCACACTAACAGCAATACACTTGCACACTAACAACAATACACTTGCACACTAACAGCAATACACTTGCACACTAACAACAATACACTAGCACACTAACAATACACTAGCACACTAACAATACACTAGCACACTAACAATACACTAGCACACTAACAACAATACGCAAGCCCACTAACAACAATATACTAGCGTACAAACAGTACACTAGCACACTAACAACAATACACTATAGCACTAACAGTACACTAGCACACTAACAACAATACACTTGCACACTAACAACAATACACTTGCACACTAACAACAATACACTTGCACACTAACAACAATACACTTGCACACTAACAACAATACACTTGGTATAAACCTTGGTAATAAATACCGACAAGTTGGTTTAGAAAGACACGTAAGCAAACACTATAACATATTTATTAGAAAACGTTTCGGTCCTGGGACCTTGATCACTTCTAACATACAGAGGTAGAAAGACATTATATATATAGGCGGAGAGTGAGATGTGACTCACGTGACCTGAGGAATGTCATAAGAACATAAGAATGGAGGAACACTGTAGAAGGCCTACTGGCTCATGCGAGGCAGGTCTTTATCAAAACAACCTCTACCTATGATGAGGACGGGTAGACGATGAAATCATGTGACTCCTGTGTTGTTGGGTTGGTGCTGCTTAAGTATCATGTATGCCAATGTTTTTGAAATTTTTGTAGTTTCCAGTGTTGCGTTCTATAGTGTCGGTGACGGCGATTAGTGAGGCTTCTAGGCACCGTCGGCGTCTGAGGTCTGGTTCTGTGAGAACGAGTTGTGCCTCATTCCAGTTCATCAAATGCCCCGTGGAGTCTCTGTGGAGGACACAGGCGTACCTTACATCGTCTCTGTTAGAGGCATTTTGATGCTCATTCAGGCGGACTGCAAGATCTCTGCCTGTCTCGCCTACATATTTCTTGGGACAGAACCCACAGGGGATAGTGTAGACGCCTGCTGTAGAAGTTAGAGGTGTGGGGCTGCGTTTCGTAGTGAGGTCTTTGATAGATGATGTGTTTATGGTGGAAACGTTGATGTTACTCATAGCAAGTGCCCGGCGAGTATTCGTGGCAACATCGCCACATGGGTGGTGTGATGTTACTCAACACTGTCGACTACAACAATAAAGTCTTAAATCTTCTCAACGATGCCAACACATACCAGCCTGTATCGGAATCAGTGCTACTTCAAAGTACCCAGACTTTCCTTCAAAAGGCTCGTAGCATCTTACGAAAATCAGAACAAGGCAAAAAACTACTTAAACTTTTACCAGGTCAACCGAAACCAGCACGCCTGTATGGCCTTCCTAAGACACAAACCTGGCATCCCACTACGGCCTATCACTTCGGGCATAGGGAGTGCACCACACAGACTAGCCGGCCACCTTGCCAAATACCTTTCAGCGCTTCTGGGCACCATCAGTCAAGCCCACCTCAAACACTCAGGTGACCTTCTCTCCCGAATTTCCAACCTGAATGTCAAAAACAAAAGCATGGCTTCCTTCGATGTCACAGCCCTCTTTACCAACGTTCCTACTGACGCTGCAATCAACATTCTGAGACAGAGGCTCACTGAAAACCACGACCTCCCTTTACCTCTTCTAGATTTCATCAATCTAGTGGAACTTTGTGTTAATTTCAACTTCTTCAAGTATCAGGACAATTGTTACAAACAATGCTTTGGGATGGCAATGGGCAGCCCGCTCAGTGCTGTGCTTGCCAACCTTTTCATGGAAAACCTGGAGACAGAAATTCAGCACCCTCATTCCCAACACCGTTACCTGGCTAAGATACGTTGATGATATATTGGTTTTCTATCCGAGACGTCTCAATATCCAGGCCCTTCTCAACAAGATCAATGCAATAAAGTTGGTAGAATTACCGACAATATGTAAAGTAAAAGGACACAAGTGCAACTAATGTGACATTTATTGTGGCAACGTTTCGCTCTCCAGGAGCTTTATCAAGCCATTAATGGCTTGATAAAGCTCCTGGAGAGCGAAACGTTGCCACAATAAATGTCACATTAGTTGCACTTGTGTCCTTTTACTTTACATACAAGATCAATGCAGTTGAACCATCAATAAAGTTTACACTTGAACTCGAAAATGATGGCAAACTTCCTTTCCTCGACGTTCTACTGTGCAGATCTCCCGACAGTGACAAACTTCTCTACAAAGTGTATAGAAAAACTACCAACAAGGACGATCTTATACACTTTTATTCACACCAAGACACCCGCACTAAGAGAGGAGTCCTCATTGGCTTCTTCTTGAGAGCTCTTCGCATCTCCAGCCCTTGTTTTCTAGAAGAAGAATGCACTTACATAACACAAGCCTTTACACGTCTTCAGTTCCCATCTTTCTTCATCCGAGATTGCAGACTCAAGGCACAAACTATCCTGTGCAACTCTTGGGTATCTTTATTGAGGAAACGTTTCGCCACACAGTGGCTTCATCAGTCTATACGTAGGAGAAACATGAAGAACAGGAGGAGAATGAGGTAATCAGTCCCTCAACCTTGAGGGACTGATTACCTCATTCTCCTCCTGTTCTTCAAGTTTCTCCTACGTATGGACTGATGAAGCCACTGTGTGGCGAAACGTTTCCTCAATAAAGATACCCAAGAGTTGCACATGTGTCTAATTTATCAACATGTCGGTTCTCTGAACCATTCATCTACAAACTATCCTCAACAAACCGCCCATGGAACAGCCCCCTAAACAGTTCATAGTACTCCCATGTGGCGATGTTGCCACGAATACTCGCCGGGCACTTGCTATGAGTAACATCAACGTTTCCACCATAAACACATCTCTCAAAGTGAACATTAAAATGGTATAAAATACCGACAGATTGTTAGGTAAGACACATATGCAACAGTTAGGTATCTTTATTTTGAAACGTTTCGCCTACACAGTAGGGTATCTTGGTACAGACCATCTACTTCGACAACCTCTACTAGTGAGAACGGCTGGGTTTGAGAGGGACCTGCCCTCCCAAATCAACCTACGTCTCACCTCCTGGCATTATATAAGGCCCGATTCTGTCACTTCAACTTCATATTGTTTCAGACAACGGAACAATGCTCTTCTCCAGACTGAGGGACTGACCACCTCAAAACTTTAAGGGTGATGGACTGATTACATCGTCTTCAAGTATCTTCTGCTTCTATCAACTTTTCTGTACTCGACTGAAGAAGCCTACTGTGTAGGCGAAACGTTTCAAAATAAAGATACCTAACTGTTGCATATGTGTCTTACCTAACAATCTGTCGGTATTTTATACCATTTTAATGTTCATTCTGTCAGACACTGCAACACAAGGGTATCTTGGTACAGACCATCTACTTCGACAACCTCTACTAGTGAGAACGGCTGGGTTTGAGAGGGACCTGCCCTCCCAAATCAACCTACGTCTCACCTCCTGGCACTATATAAGGCCCGATTCTGTCACTTCAACTTCATATTGTTTCAGACAACGGAACAATGCTCTTCTCCAGACTGAGGGACTGACCACCTCAAAACTTTAAGGGTGATGGACTGATTACATCGTCTTCAAGTATCTTCTGCTTCTATCAACTTTTCTGTACTCGACTGAAGAAGCCTACTGTGTAGGCGAAACGTTTCAAAATAAAGATACCTAACTGTTGCATATGTGTCTTACCTAACACATCTCTCAAAGACCTCACTACGAAACGCAGTCCCACACCTCTAACTTCTACAGCAGGCGTCTACACTATCCCCTGTGGGTTCTGTCCCAAGAAATATGTAGGCGAGACAGGCAGAGATCTTGCAGTCCGCCTGAATGAGCATCGAAATGCCTCTAACAGAGACGATGTAAGGTACGCCTGTGTCCTCCACAGACACTCCACGGGGCATTTGATGAATTGGAATGAGGCACAACTCGTTCTCACCGAACCAGACCTCAGACGCCGTCACCGACACTATAGAACGCAACACTAGAAACTACAAAATTTCAAAAACATTGGCATACATGATACTTAAGCAGCACCAACCCAACAACACAGGAGTCACATTATTTCATCGTCTACACAACACAAATAACCCGCACATAAAAGAGAGAAGCTTACGACGACGTTTCGGTCCGACTTGGACCATTGACAAAGTCACACTAACAGAGGTGGAGCAGGACGGCTATATATAGTCACACTAACCTCTGTTAGTGTGACTTTGTCAATGGTCCAAGTCGGACCGAAACGTCGTCGTAAGCTTCTCTCTTTTATGTGCGGGTTATTTGTGTATCGTTCCAGTCACGGTATTGTGCCTTTTTGTTATTTATACATGATTTCATCGTCTACCCGTCCTCATCATAGGTAGAGGTTGTTTTGATAAGGACCTGCCTCGCATGAGCCAGTAGGCCTTCTACACTGTTCCTCCATTCTTATGTTCTTATGACATTCCTCAGGTCACGTGCGTCACATCTCACTCTCCGCTTATATATATAATGTCTTTCTACCTCTGTATGTTAGAAGTGATCAAGGTCCCAGGACCGAAACGTTTTCTAATAAATATGTTATAGTGTTTGCTTACGTGTCTTTCTAAACCAACAATACACTTGCACACTAACAACAATACACTTGCAAACTAACAACAATACACTAGTACACTAATAACAGTATACTAGCTCACTAACAATACACTAGCCCACTAACAATACACTAGCCCACTAACAATACACTAGCCCACTAACAATACACTAGCCCACTGACAATACACTAGCCCACTGACAACAGTACACTAGCGGACTAACAATACACTAGCCTACTAACAACAATACACTAGCGCACTAATACACTAGCACACTACCAACAATACACTAGCACACTAACAATACACTAGCACACTAACAATACACTAGCACATTAACAACAATACACTAACGCACTAATACACTGGCACACAATACACAAACGCACTAACAAGAATACACTAGTGCACTAACAACAATACACTAGCCCATTAACAACAATACACTAGCGCACAAACAGTACACTAGCACACTAACAATACACTAGCACACTAACAACAATACACTTGTAATAAAGTTGGTAGAATTACCGACAATAGGTAAAGTAAAAGGACACAAGTGCAACTAATGTGACATTTTATTGTGGCAACGTTTCGCTCTCCAGGAGCTTTATCAAGCCATTACAAAGAATACATGGACACAGAAGGTATATATAGACTCAGGGTGAGGTGCAATACTAGTGGTAGTAGTAGTAGTGACAAAAGTTGTAGTGGTGGTAGTAGTAATACAATGTGGTAGAGCAATTAATTCGTACATGAGTAAAAGGATATAAAAGCTATTACTTGGGTAACATAAAAATAGGTTGGACAAATATAGACTGGATAGAGGCAGCCTGTTTCAGTGTTCACTGCCCTCAAGGACCTCGCCAACGACCCCAACATTATCGTCACCACCGCCGACAAAGGAGGTGGAGTCGTCATACTCAACACCAGTGACTACAATAAAATGATGGACCTTTTGAATGATCAATCTACATACGAACCCATCAGCACTCAACAGTGGGAGACGTTCACCAAAGATTTTCTATACAAAACCAGACAAATACTCAAACGCATTAGAGAAGGGAAGAAACTTCTGTACTTGTTACCAAGCAACCCTAAACCAGCACACATGTATGGTTTACCCAAGACCCATAAACACAATATTCCTCTCAGACCAATCACGTCAGGAATAGGCAGTGCTCCACACAAACTAGCCGGAGTTCTTGCCAAACATCTTTCCTGCCTTCTGGGGACCATCAGCCCCGCTCATCTTAAACACTCAGGCGACCTTCTCAACCGCATCCGAAACCTCTCCATCCTTAACAAGAAACTAAGCAGTTTGGACATGACTTCCCTCTTCACAAAAGTACCTACCACAAAAGCCATCGAGGTTCTACGACGTAAAGTCAACCAGGACCTTAATCTTCCTTTACCTCCCGGAGATTTTGTTGACTTGATTGAACTCTGTGTTAATTTCAACTGTTTTTCTATCAATAACAAGCTCTACAAACAAACCTACGGCATGGGAATGGGGTCCCCCATCAGTGCCGTCCTAGCCAACTTATACATGGAACACCTAGTGTCCGAACACTTCGCCAACATCATCCCTTCAAGCGTCACTTGGTTACGTTACGTGGACGACGTCCTCGTAATAACTCCCAAACGTTTTGATGTACGGGATCTTCAGGCAAGGCTCAACGCAGTTGAACCGGCGATCCAGTTTACACTAGAAGAAGAGTCCAATGACAAGCTACCTTTCCTCGACATCCTCATTCACAAAGTAGACAACAACCTAAGATTTCAAGTTTATCGGAAACCTACCAATAAAAACGATCTCACACACTTCTATTCCAGTCAAGATACCAAGACCAAAAGAGGCATCATCATCGGGTTTTTCCTAAGAGCATACCGAATTTGTAGTCTGAGTTTCTTGACGAGGAATGTTCATACATTCACCAAACATTCACTGAGTTACATTTTCCTTCCTTTTTCATCAAAGACTGCAAGAAAAGAGCTCTTCAGATCATTAATTCTCCACGCACCAACACCACTCCCAATAGCCAGGTTGCACTGAACGTTTCTAAAGTACTTTCACAAGCTAACACCAGAGTCGCCATCGCTTCTAGCACTTCAATAAAGGATCTAACCAGGACAAAATCAAAGCACCACGAACCAGTAAACACAGGAGTTTACACTATACCCTGTGGAGGCTGTGACAAGATTTACGTAGGTGAAACAGCAAGAAATCTCGACACCCGCCTCAATGAACACATTTACGCATGTAGGAACGATAACTTGAACAACGCCTGTGTACAACACCGAAATTCCAACCAATCATCTCATGAAATTCAGGGACGCCCAATTAGTGATCAAAGAAACTAACTTCCGTAGACGCAAGTGCCTCGAATCAGCACTGATCGTTGTTTCGAATACAATTAAACAAAACAACGGCAGCTTCACCATCTCTGAAGTCTTAGCAAGAATCCTCCTGAAAACAGTAAACCCTGCCATCACATAGTCTCTCCTGTTATACTACACAAAGCACATTACAGAGAGTGAACACTGAAACAGGCTGCCTCTATCCAGTCTATATTTGTCCAACCTATTTTTATGTTACCCAAGTAATAGCTTTTATATCCTTTTACTCATGTACGAATTAATTGCTCTACCATATTGTATTACTACTACCACTACAACTTTTGTCACTACTACTACTACTACTACTACTACTACAACTAGTATTGCACCTCACCCTGAGCCTATATATACCCTCTGTGTCCGTGTATTGTTTGTAATGGTTTGATAAAGCTCCTGGAGAGCGAAACGTTGCCACAATAAAATGTCACATTAGTTGCACTTGTGTCCTTTTACTTTAACAATACACTTGCACATTAACAACAGTACACTAGCACACTAACAGTACACTAGCACACTAACAGTACACTAGCACACTAACAGTACACTAGCGCACTAACAGTACACTAGCTCACTAACAATGCACTAGCACACTAACAATGCACTAGCACACTAACAATACACTAGCACACTAACAATACACTAGCACACTAACAATACACTAGCACACTAACAACAATACACTAGCACACTAACAACAATACACTTGCACACTAACAACAATACACTTGCACACTAACAACAATACACTTGCACACTAACAACAATACACTTGCACACTAACAACAATACACTTGCACACTAACAACAATACACTTGCACACTAACAACAATACACTAGCACACTAACAACAATACACTAGCACACTAACAACAATACACTAGCACACTAACAACAGTACACTAGCCCACTAATAGTACACTAGCCCACTGACAATACACTAGCCCACTGACATCAGTACACTAGCACACTAACAATACACTAGCACACTAACAACAATACACTAGCCCACTAACAATACACTAGCCCACTAACAACAATACACTAGCCCACTAACAACAATACACTAGCCCACTAACAATACACTAGCCCACTAACAACGATACACCAGTGCACTAACAATACACTAGCCCACTAATAACAATACACTAGCCCTCTAACAATACACTAGCACACTAACAATAATACACTAGCACACTAACAATACACTAGCCCAGTAGTAATACACTAGCACACTAACAACAGTACACTAGCGCACTAACAACAATACACCAACGGAAGATGAATAGTTCAGAGAACCGACAAGTTGATAAATTACCAACTTGTCGGTTCTCTGAAGCATTCATCTACATTCCTGTCTGACACAGCAACATGTTGGAATCTTAATACAGGGAATTTTTCACTTGCCTAACCCTTCGGCATGACCTACTTCCACATTGAACAAATGTGACACCACCTACGACTGCTGCACCTCTCCTGCCTACAGTACATAAACTACTACTTCGCACATATGCTGTGTTCTTTTCAAGATTGATGGACTGAGGACATCGACTCAAGGCTGAGAGACTGATTACCTCAAGCTTCTCCTGTTCTTCACCATTCTCCTTTGTATAGGCTGATGAAGCCACTGTGTGGCGAAACGTTTCTTCATCAGAGATACCCAAGTGTCTAATTTATCAATACACCAACGCACTAAGAACAATAATATTTTAGTCTCTCAAATAGTGTAAATACACAAGGAAGCTCACACCGCTGTGTATCCAGTTTGGAGGTCTTCTCTCTTTAACTTATTTTAAGGCAACTTGTGCTGTGGGTTGTTTACCTTTACGTTTTTCTGACGCAGGAGTGGTGGTGGTGACAGCCAGGAGCTCAAGTGTGATCACATTACTAGAGATAGTTATGTTGACTCAGTAAATTTGTGGAGTCATTGGCATCCGAAGAGAAAAATAGACGGAAATGTATTTTATTTCCAATAATGAAATTAAATTATATATATATATGAAATTTACTTTTCTCGGCAATTTTATATTTTAGAAAGTTGTCTGTCTTAAGTGAATTTTGTTTCAATGGAGATGTAAGATATATACCCCGAGAAGTGTGTCTCAGTGCAAATAGTGAGTCTGCATTAATCTCCATTTTTTAGGGATTAAAGTTTGGCGGGTGGTAAACAAGTTAAATACAGTGTCAGTAATCCTCGTGTAGTCGATAAGCTTAAAACTCCATCAATCAACCAACCGTTAGAGGTCAGAGTATATTCTGAGGCGTGTATCATTGTATATACATATAGAGTTAAATTCCTATTTTGGGGATTAATATATTCTGGACTGGTGAGTAATAGGTTGTGTGAATCTTTAATGACAATTGTGAAATCAAGAGTCTTTAAACCTGATTAAGAAAACATGGGCACACTTTGCATACATTCTAATGAGTATATTTCTCTTGGTGGGTATACACAGAGAGCAACAGCGTATGTATACATGGGAGGCTGTTTATCTCTAGGATTTAATCTTCACTTAGGTACTTTAATTCTCATGGTAAGGATCTGAAGTATCTTAGATTAGTGGTAAACAGGCTACATGCAGCCTTAATACTTATTTGTGCAGTCTGTAGACTGTAACCCAAATTATCTAATTATTAATAGAGTTGAAGTATAATCCTCAATATCAATTTTAAATTTAATAATAAACTTTCGTTCATAGAACATCTTCAAACATCAGCTGAGTGCCCACCAGCATCACCGACATTACTAATGATCTCTCTTTTTATCAGTCTTCTCTTCATATTCTCAATTGTGCCAGACATCATCCTCATATTCATATCTGTACTCTGATTTTGTTTCGGGAATTTGAGAACTAGTTATGGACCGAAAGTGTTGCCGTTCCATCATTTTTCGTCCATGCTCCACTGATTTGTCGTTCTCGGTCTCACGCAACGCTTGTATGTTTTCATCTCGACTTACTGCTACAAGGATCTTCTGTCATTCATATTCTAATCCTCAATTTAGGACGTTTTCACATCGCAGTTTGACCCCAGCATTACGGCCCTAAACTTGTGTCTGGTTTGTCTTCTCCACTCTCTTAATATAGTGGTGGATGTGTATGTTCACTTGTCTACCCAATTCTCAGCTTACATTGAGCCTGGCCTTCTGCTTCCTTATCGGACGTTCTTCCTATGTCGGTCAAACTTCCAAACAAGTCCCGCTCTCTTGACTCCTCGAATTTTTGTTCTGCTTTACTGACCTATCTTCATCCATTGTGAACGAAATTCCTTCCAAATCGTCCTTTTTTCGTAGTGAAATCTCGCCATTCTCTTCCTCATATAAAGAATGATTGTTCATGTAGCAACTGATTCTAAGATCTGTGGTCCTTCAATGAATATCTATACACTCCCTCGTAACTTTCCAAATACGTGGCAAATATTCTGACCCCTCGAAGGTGGTTTTTCTATCCAACTTCCTGTTTGTCCCTTTACGGTTTTCTATCCAACTGCCTGTTTTCCCTTTACGGTCTTCCTCTCCTACAGACCAGTTTCCACCACCATTTACCAGAAAATCGCTCTCTACCACGAGTCCTCTGTATTTTTGCTTTGTGCTAAATCCTGACTTTTCCGATCCTTTCTTGATTATGGACTTTTGTTCCTTTAATTTCAGTCAGTACCTGACTAGCCGGGCTGTGGTTCTCCCTCTTGAAGACAGACAGAGGTCTATTGGTAATCCGCCTTATGGATGGTGGAAGGTAGTTGAACAAGCGTGGGCCCCTGACACTTATTATGCTTTATCTTAGTGGCCTCATGGCACCCTTGCTTTTCACTGGGTGTATGTTGCATCAACTGCCTAGTCATCTGCTTTTATAGGGAGTGATTTCCGTGCGTAGATTTAGAACTGGTCCCTCTATGATTTTTCACGCTTGCGTTCTAAGGAGTACAGGTCAAGGGACTTCAGTCGTTCCCAGTAATTCACGTGATTTATTGTACTTACACGTGTATTGAAAGTTCTTTGTATATTCTGCAGGTCTGTAATTTAGCCTGCCTTGAAAGGGGCCGTTAGCGTACAATAGTATTTCAGCCTTGAAAAAACAAATGATTTGAAGAGAACGACCACTTGTTTGAAACCCCTGTTTTTAAGACTGATGAACTAGACTGGAGCCTCAGGTCTTGTCTTTACCAGAATCCTTCCTACGTGACTATGATGGTTGTTATTTTCTGTAAGACTGATCTTATTACCATACCCTTATACTACAGTAAATTCGTACTCCACGTGGTGAGTTCTGGGTATTTTGGATGACTGTCAGCAATCAGTTTTGCAGAATTGCTGAGTACTGCTATATACTTATTTTTTTTTATTCGCTGGTATTCTCCCGGCCCGGGTCTTTTCCAAGTAGTGGTGACCCGGCCTTGGCTCCCTATCTGGGAAGTATGGGAAGTATCTCGAGACGGAAGTCTCCCATGGGAGGAGGTACAAATACCTCCTCATCTTTGGGACCAAGTGTCCCCAGGCCTAGCCACATTCCCCGCCCTCACGGGGCTCGTAGGGAGAAGCTAGGCCTCTGGTCTGCCATCTGCCCCGCCCCAAAGGGGCTCGTGGGGATGGCAGTCTTATGAGCTGCAGGTGATAGCAAGCTCAGGCTAAATACTGTCTGTCTTAATATAATATACGGGATCAAATCTGATTAAAGCTCATTCTACAGGCGCTATATGATAAATAATTTTTTTATGCTCACTAGTCACTATAAAATAGTTTATAATATTAAAATTAAAAATAATTTTGTTGATAACATTGCTTATAATTCATGACTCGATGGTTTGGGGTGAGTGAAGCAACCCAGCCATTGGGACGGATCAACGCGACAGGAATTCGCTTATGAGCCACATATAGTGAGTGAAGCATCGATAGTCTCGAACCCCCGTTGACTATTACCAACATGGGACCAATATTTAATTACTGAGGTGAAGGCCTGCGTCCATGAACTCAGAATCCATGCCCTTGTTTCCTATAGAAAAAGAAAAAGTGGTCTGACTGTGCTGAAGAGTAAATTTCATTATTATTTTAGACATGCTTCTCATACCTAATGAGAATGTACATTATATAAAAAAAAGCTCAGACTTTTAACGGAAACAACCTATTGTACCAACGTGGATTTCAGTTTAACTTTGGTACAAACCCCCACCTCCACTAACCCCCCTACCTTCACACATCCCTTCCCCTCACTTACTCTTTACCTTCATACATTCCTATTATCGTACATCGCTTCCTGCAGCGCTGTTTTACCCTTCGGGTTATAAAGTTTAAATTGATAATAATAATAATAATAATAATAATAATAATAATAATAATAATCGTACTGGGTGACACATCGGTGTCTAGATTTACAGGAAACCTGAGGACAATGTTCTTTATATACATTTTTAACGAAACAATGAAAACAAACGTAAACACGAACATAGAAGGCGTATTGCGCTATTTAGATAATTGTGTCCACTGGTATCTTATGTCAAAGTTCATAAACTATTCAGGAAGAATGATTATGAATCACCTATGGCATAGTAGAGGAAGTAGTAGTAACAGTAATAGTAGTAGTAGTAGTAGTAGTAGTATTTTAATCATATACATTCAGACTCTACACTGGGAAGCTTCTTAACTCAGTTTTTCAAACCGGTAGTGAGGACACGGGCGGGGGAGAAGTTTTTATGGCATCAAGACAGAAACTGAAGCAGCTAAACTAGTTAATCCTTTTCAATAGATAACGTAAATGTAGAACTGGAACATTTCCAACCTCGTCCAGTTAGATTATACACCCAATAGAGACAATGGATGCAAATGGAAGCTACAGAGACATGGTTTTCTCATTCCAATGAGATTGCACATACATCTATTGCTAAAGCCGTAGTTAAATGGGTCGGGAGAGAGTGCTGATCTAGGAGTTTGTTAAACAAGGTTTTTGTGCAGATCTATTGACAGGTCTCCTTTGTGTGGAGTGTGGAGGCTGTTCAACTGTTTTCGTGTGACTCGAGTCTTAGGTTCTGGCCTCGCTTCTTAAAATACAGTTGTAGGTATTATTTGTTCGTTGTCTCTCTGTCTGGCCTCCAAAGTGTGGGATTTAAGCCTTTATTACTGTAATTACAAGACAGTGTTTATCCTGCATCTACGATCTGGGATTGTCAGCCACCGTCCACTACCCGCCTCCGATCTGACCGCTTCTTGTGAGACTTAACATAATTTCTAAATATTCAAAGGTTCTAGTTTCACAAAGTTAAAAGAGATCTTACCCTTGTGTTAAGCTGTCAAAATCAACGACAAAAACTTTATTCTTCACCAAAAGTTGTTCCTGTCGTAGAACTCAAGTAGACTTGTGACAGGATTTCCTATCGTTGAAGCCGTGCTGATTGTAATGTATGTAGTTATCCGAAATTTAAGACCTTAGCTAAACAATATTTATAGGTCCTCTGATAATCTATGGATGGTCATTTGGTAATGACGATCGTTTTATGCAGTACCATATTTTATGGATATCTTTCGTGGACTATATATTATGGAGCCGTCAAGTCGGTTCTGTGAGGCGGAGCTAATGACTACTCAAACATATTTTATCCGTTGCATAAACAGTACAAAAATTATATCTCTGCTTTACTTAACATAATAATAATAATAATTGAATACAAAGCATTATCATGATAAAAAGTGTATAATGACAGCCTACATTTTGTAAGTTACGATCAGGATCTTCGCTTGTTTTACCACACCGACCATCACAGAGCAAGGTAGTGTGACCCAGCAAGGTACTGTGACCCAGCAAGGTACTGTGACCCAGCAAGGTACTGTGACCCAGCAAGAACGCCGACCATTACCCAGCAAGGTAGTGTGACACAGCAAGGTAGGGTGACCCAGGAAGAACACCGACCATCACCCAGCAAGGTAGTGTGACCCAGAAAGAACACCGAGCGTCACCCAGCAAGGTAGTGTGACCCAGTAAGAACACCGACCATCACCCAGCAAGGTAGTGTGACCCAACAAGAACACCGACTATCACCCAGCAAGGTAGTGTGACCCAGAAAGGTAGTGTGACCCAGCAAGAACACCCAGCAAGGTAGTGTAACCCAGCAAGAACGCCCAGCAAGGTAGTGTAACCCAGCAAGAACACCCAGCAAGGTAGTGTAACCCAGCAAGAACACCAACCGTCACCCAGCAAGGTAGTGTGACCCAGCAAGAACACCGACCATCAGCCAGCAAGGTAGTGTGACCCAGCAAGAACACCGACCATCACCCAGCAAGATAGTGTGACCCAGCAAGAACACCAACCGTCACCCAGCAAGGTAGTGTGACCCAGCAAGAACACCGACCATCAGCCAGCAAGGTAGTGTGACCCAGTAAGAACGTCGATCATCATCCAGCAAGATAGTGTGACCCAGCAAGAACACCGATCGTCACCCAGCAAGATAGTGTGACCCAGCAAGAACACCGACCGTCATCCAGCAAGGTAGTGTGACCCAACACTGAAACCAGTCGTCACCCAGCAAGGTAGTGTGATCCAACAATGACACCGACCGTCAGCCATTGAAAGGCTTTCCTGTCTGAAGTGTGCAGACATCACCCTCCCACGTTTATCATCTCCACCGTTAGTTCATGGTCTACTTGTCACTTCAATGACTCAAATACGGCCTGTGGAGTTGCTTGAGCCTTTTCAGAAAATGTTATCTTGCGCGCATTCCAAAAGCACAAGTCTTTAAGACTACCTGTCTCCGTTCATATTTAACACACACGTGCTGGATGCTCAAGCCTCGGCCACTTAAAACCATCACGCCCTCCCATCAATCCTCCTAGCGATGACCCCTACTCAATCGTCTATCAGCCCAGGATTTATAAGCCTTAATCCTAGTCTGTTGCCTCCTCAATGAACCTCAATAACCACTCCTTCACACTCTGAGTATACCTATCGTAACATCACACATTACTCTCGGATATGACATCTCTCCCTCCAGCTTATTCCTTGCTACAATGTTTAAAGCCTTTGTTTCACATCTAAATAAAAGATGTACTCTACTACATTTCCCTCTTTGCTTCCATAAATATATTCTTCATAGATACCTCAGTGTACCACCAACCTTTTTCCTTCATCCATTGTATGGTTCAGCCAGCCAGTCAGTCATAGACCCAACTGCCGGCATTTGCACTCTCAAATATTTAAATACATACATTCATATCCTCTAGTCTCATCCCTAAACTTGACATCCAGTTTTCTTTGACATATTTTTTTTCTTAATCGTATCACCTTTTTTTCTACATTCACTTTGTTTTATTGTTTACACACATTCTCAAGCTCCTTCACCAGCCTTTGTTATTTCTCGTCGGTATCTTCCATAGCCAAAGAACAACTGTGAGAGTTCCCAGTTCGTATAAGATTCATTAAATTTTAATTCAACAACTCTCCCCAACATTCTAGCATTTGCAGTACTTCTTTTACAACCCCGTCTATAAATGTTATACCATGGGGACAAACATCCCCGTCTTAGGCACTTCTCTCATACATAACCTAACCGGAACCTGACTCTCGGCATATAAATTGGTTTCTATTTTTAATAATTTATGACTTATCCCATACACTTGCAACATCTGCCATATCATTCACCAATCTACTCAGTCACTGACCTTTTCTAAATTAATAACAGAGATGGTTTCTTAACTTATTGTTTACTTGAAGTTCCATTTCAGTGCTAAAACTTCGTCTACACTTTCTCTATTCTTCTTAAATCCTTATTATTATTTTGAAGTTTTACTTCATGTCTTAACCTTAATTTTTTAAATGATAATTCTGCCATACACATGCTGCTGTTGTTATTGTTGTTTCTGTTACAGCTGCTGTTGTTAATGTTGTTGCTGTTACCGCTGCTGTTATTATTGCTGTTGTCGCTGCTGATGTTACTGCCGGTTCGGCAGCAGCTGCTGCTGTTTTTACTGTTGCTGCTGCCTTTACTGATGTTACTACTGCTGCCGCTGCTGTTACAGCTGTTGCTGTAGCTACCGTTATCGCTGTTGCTGCTGAGTTACTGCTGTTATTTCTGCCGCTGTTACTGCTGCTCTTGCTTCTGCCGCTGCAGTCACTGTTATTGCTTCTGCAATTGCTGTTGATACTACTGTTGCTTTTGCCGCTACTGTTATTGCTGTTGCTTCTGTCGCTGTTGTTACTGTTGTTACTACTGTTGCTGCTGCCTTTTCCAATGTTCATAGTTTACATCTTATTGCTATAGTCAGAACATTTGTACATTGCCGGTGGTGTAAAAAAAAATCCACCAAAATGTATAACCAAATATTGCAAAGAATAATTATAATACACTATAATTATTATTGAAATTGGCCCTGAACATGGAGGTCATTTCCTGAACGTGTTTCACTCTGAAGAAAATTAAAACTTTAATCTCGTCGATCATTTATGCAACTACGTAAATAAATATTGACTTCAAATACACTGCTTTGTAAACATATGTAATTACTGTGTGAAGCTGATTAGTTTTGGCGGAGTTATTTTTTAGACTGGCTTTTTTGTGTTCCATGTTACAAATTAACTTTTTTTCGAAATCTTTCAGTGTTAATTATTTAATCAGTAATATGACTGTACAAATCGTTGGACGTGTACTTCCGTGTGTGTGTATAAGGTGAGTTTAATCCTAACTCAGGGAAACAAGCGCCTTTGACGGGTGGTGAACAGGCTAAATGCAGTCTTAATGAACCTCGTGTAGTCGATGTTGTTTATACCTAATTAACCAGCCAATTAACCAAGCAGAATGTTACAATAACCTTTGTGTGTGTATTCACCTATTTGTGCTCACCTATCAGTCGGACGAGGACCAGGCAGAACTACAAAGAGAAATGGACAGGCTACATGCCTGGTCCAGCAACTGGAAATTGACTTTAACCTCACCAAATGCAAAGCCATGAAGATCGGGGAAGGGCAAAGAAGAACGGAGACAAAGAGGCATCACAGGACATCATAGCCCTCACGGAAACCAAACTCACAGGGATGATAACAGATGACATCTTTCCAACGGGATATCAGATCCTGAGGAAAGATAGAGGGAAGAGAGGAGTGGCACTGCTGATCAAAAATCGATGGAATTTTGATGACCTGGAGAGACGAGACAGAGGAGAAGCAAGAGATTATATAGCACTAACGCTTCAGTCTGAAGGTCCCAAGGTGTTGATTGTAGTGATGTATAATCCACCACAGAACAGCAGAGGCCAAGGCAGGAGTATGATGAGAGTAATAGAGCGATGGTTGACACATTGGCTGAGGTGGCTAGAAGTGCTCATGCGAGCAGGGAATAGCTACTGATCATGGGTGACTTCAACCACAAGGAGATCGACTGGGAGAACTTGAAGCCACATGGGGAGCAAGAAACGTGGAGGGCTAAGATGATTGAGGTGGTACTGGAAAACCTCATGTACCAACACGTAAAGGACACTACCAGAGAGAGAGGAGAGGATGAACCAGAGAGACTGGAGATATTGAGGACATCACATATGAAAGACCCCTGGGGGTCAGTGATCATGTGGTTATAAGCTTCGAATACATAGTCGAGTTACAAGTGGAGGGGGAAGCAGGAAGGGCCGGACGAATGAAGCCAAACTACAAGAAAGGGGACTATGCAATCTTGAAAAACTTCCTGAACGGGGTTCAGTGGGACAGAGAACTGGCAGGGAAGTCTGTGGACGAGATGCTGGAATATGTGACAACAAAATGCAAGAAAGCTGAGGAGAGGTTCGTACCCAAGGCTAATAGGAACAATGAGAAAGCCAGGATGAGCCCATGGTTCACCCAAAGGTGCAGGGAGGCCAAAACCAAGTGTGCTTGGAAATGGAAGAAGTATAAAAGGCAAAGGACCCAGGAAAATAAGGAGACCAGTCGTAGAGCCGGAAATGAATATGCACAGGTAAGACTGGAGGCCCAAAGGCAATATGAAAATGACATAGCACCGAAAGCCAAATCTGACCCAATGCTGTTTTACAGCCACATCAGGAGGAAAACAACAGTCAAAGACCAGGTAATCAGGCTGAGGATGGAAGGAGGGCAGGTCACTAAAAACGACCGCGAAGTATGTGAGGAGCTCAACATGAGATTCAAGGAAGTGTTCACAGAGGAGACAGAAGGGCCTCCAGACAAGCAGAGATGTGGGGTATACCATGAAGTGTTGGAAACAATACATGCAACCGAGGAAGAAGTGAAGAGGCTGTTAAGCGAGGTAGATACCACAAAGGCGAAAAGGCCGGATGACATCTCTGCATGGGTCCTGAGAGAGGGAGCTGAGGCGCTTTGTGTACCACTAACAACTAACTTCAACACTTCTACAGAAACAGGGCGACTACCGGGAGTATGGAAGACAGCAAATGTAGTCCCAATTTTTAAAAAAGGAGACGGACACGAAGCATTAAACTACAGATCAGTGTCACTGACGTGTATAGTGTATTGTACATTTTAGTGAGCAACTTGGATATCGTCTCTGTACCCTGTTTCATAATTCATGGCGATACTTTAACAGGTTCCATTGTCTTTAATGTATTTAGCTCGCGCACAAGTTTCTTCACATCTTTCCTTTTCATGTATATGTTAAGAAAATATGGATGTACTGTTTCCATTAAACATTCCGGAGTCGATTGAGAACATTTCATTATATGTTTTGTTCAGCTGCTCATTAACTTCTCTGTCATTTCTGGTGAGCTGTCCTTTCTGTCTTCAGGTTTGTTATCCGGTCTTTCAAAGTCTTCTTTCTTCAAATGTACCTAAGCAGCTGATTTGGTTCAGGACAGACTTTTAATGCTTTGTCAGTCTCGTACTTCCTTACAGATTCTCTTATCGTTGCTATTCGTTACTTATTATTCACTCTGCTTCTGTTTTCTTCTCTTCACCACTTTCTACATTTTATCATCTCTGCAACCAGGTAAACCTCGGGCTATCTTCTGGGTATGAAATTCTACATAGCCTAGCTGTGTTTTGTGAGTTGATACTCCTCCTCTCCTGACTTTCCAGATTCTTTACCACTGTACTTCAAACAAGAATTCCCTCATTCCTGCCTCGTTTCATTTTCTGATATCTGGTGTCTCGGGTCCCTCCCCTGCTCGTCATCCATCAATGGTTACTTCCACAAAGTACTTAAATTCTATTTTGCCTACATAAGATGGGTGTATGTTAAATAATAGTCTTGCTGGTTCCTCCTCTCCACGCTCTTGTGTCTGACATACCCAAATTTTCACCACCACCTCCATTATCTTAGCTCTCGACATCTCTGGTCGTCTCAGTGTGAGTGCGAGCTTGTTCGTGACTGTGTGTTTGTATGTGTATACTCAGAGTTGTTTCTGGCGGGGTGGAGTGTCAGCTCTAGGCCCTTCCCTTTAAATCCACAATCGTGGATATTATTGGCTCCTGACCTCGTCACTCTGTTATACTTACTCTTGCACCTATGTACTCAATATGCCTTTACTACTGCTTCATCTAACGCATCCTGCTTGATCAACATCATGTGGTTCATCCGTGATTTTGGTTTCCAACTGTGACCTTGTTCAGTTGTGTCGCCTGAGCGGCTAGTTTAACATGAACACCTTGCTCATCCAATGAGTAGTAGCGCAATAAAACAGGATTATAAAGGTCACAGTTGGTGTTTTTTCAGATCCCACTGAACATTGTTACATCACTAGAATAAAAATCATTTCGCATTTTACAGTTACTTCATATAGTTGTTGTACACAGCACAATGAGGAATAGTCTGATAAATACTTTTTTATTACTGCTGAAAAAATAAAAGCAAAATCCATTGGTCATAGCTGGGTTACAATCTATATAAAGACTTCTCGTCTAGTCGATGCAAAATGTTGATGCAACCTCAAAATTTCGGATATCTTATCATTAGCATTGAATTATTTTGCCATATTCTTGGACGGATATGACCTCTCGACCACAGTCCTCGCATTTCAAAAGGTCCGTCTCTATCTGCTCTGTCAGATCCTCCATATATCTTGTACGTTAGTCATGTCTGCCTTAGTCCTTTCTGTAAAGTCATCAGGTTCGGTTGCTTTAGTCCCTCCTCATAACATAATCTACTCAGGTTTGTAGATGAATGGTTCAGAGAACCGACATGTTGATAAATTAGACACATGTGCAACTCTTGGGTATCTTTATTGAGGAAACGTTTCGCCACACAGTGGCTTCATCAGTCCATACAAAGGAGAATCTTGAAGAACAGGAGGAGAATGAGGTAATCAGTCCCTCAACCTTGAGTCGATGTGGTCAGTCCATCAATCTTGAATAGAATCTATTCAAGATTGATGGACTGACCACATCGACTCAAGGTTGAGGGACTGATTACCTCATTCTCCTCCTGTTCTTCAAGATTCTCCTTTGTATGGACTGATGAAGCCACTGTGTGGCGAAACGTTTCCTCAATAAAGATACCCAAGAGTTGCACATGTGTCTAATTTATCAACATAATCTACTCAACTTTGGGGTTTTGTTGCTAATTTGTTAACCTTCTCGAGTTTTCATAGATACTTGATGAGGAGAGGGCTCCATGCGGTGCTGTATACGCTATAACAGGCCTAAGATATGTCGTGTAAAGAGTCCTAAAAGATTCTTCACTGAGATTTCTGAAAGTATTTTTGAGATTAGCTAACCTTTTATATGCCGTAGATGTCATGTGATGTACGAGTACCCAGAGAGAGAGAGAGAGAGAGAGAGAGAGAGAGAGAGAGAGAGAGAGAGAGAGAGAGAGAGAGAGAGAAAGGCAGACAGACAGACAGACAGACAGACAGTGTGTTCACCAAAATGTACTCAGATGTGATTGCAAGGATCCAAGCTCAGCTCCTGGCCTCGCTTCTTCGTTGGTTTGGCACTCTCCTAGGTTTGAGAGTCTTATCGTATTTCTTAGAGCTATGTATGATTCCTGCTTCTGTTACACCATTTTCAAGAAATATTTCTTAACATTTGTGTGTCTCATCTGTATTTTTATCTTCCATTTGTGTTCTTGTGTTCTTGTTTCCCGTCACTCGAACAGCCGGTCCCTGTCCACCTTATCATATCTTTGCAATCTTTTATGTTTTTAAAACACCCCGAGTCCTTCTTCTAATGTTATTATGTTTTGCTCCCTTAATCTCTCCTCATAATACACATCCCATAGCTCCAGAACTAGTCTTGTTACAAACCTCGGAACTTTCTCTAGTGTCTTCACTTGCTTGGTCAAAGGTGGGTTCTATAGTGGCGCTGCGGATTCTAGTACGGGTCTGATATATGCCGTATTTGTCATACTTCTTGCTTAGTGTTCTGAAAACTAATCCTAGATGTGTCAGATAAGGTTTTGCTGCAGCAGTTATTCGGGTGATGCTCACCTCTGGTGATAGACTCGGTACAGTGCTCACCCTGAGGACCCACTCTTTCAGTAAAGCCTTTGCCCCAAGAGGCTATACTCCGTTTGAAAATTTACTTTCACATTTCTGGACATTATAACTTTGCACTTGCTGGAGTTAAATTCTATGCATCACTCGTCAGACCAGACCTGCAGCCTGCCCAGGTTCATTTGTAGCGTTTTCTGGTCTTCGCCTGTTTGTATTCTCGTCATTAGTTTCTTATTCTTTGCAATCAGGATCACCTCTATCTCTTTTCATGTAATACACGTACACAAGAAACAGTACTGAACCTTGTGGAATCCCACTCACCTCATGAGTCTCCTGAGCATTCCTTCATCGATTCTAATTACCTTCCTTGCTATCCCTGCCTGCTCCTCTAACTTTTGACTTTTTTGTTATGCAGTATTATGCCAAAAGCCTTCTTGCAATAAAAAAAATATGCAATCTACTCATTCTCTCTCTCTCTCTCTCTCTCTCTCTCTCTCTCTCTCTCTCTCTCTCTCTCTCTCTCTCTCTCTCTCTCTCTCTCTCTCTCTCTCTCTGTTCTGCTTCACTTCTGCTACCGCGTCGTAGAATTCTAATAGGTAAGTAAGACAGGCTTTACTCATCTCTGAAATCGCAATGGTTGTTGTTTATGAACCCACCTCTTTCTTTTCCTGATAATCTCAATAACCTTACTAAGCTTGCGAGGGATAATGGTCTAAAGTTTAACATGGCCCGTCCGTCCCATTTCTTAAAAACTAGGACTCTATTGTCTTCCACACCTCTGGAAGTTACCCTGTATCTAAGATTGTGTTGATTTTTAAGTAGTGGCTCACACAGCGCTTCCACTCTCTTACTCTGGATCCATGGAAAGATAATATCAAGCCCTATTACCTTCTAGGGATCTCGCTCGCATACCAGTTTCCACGTCTTTTATCTGTTACATGTACTGCGTCTAGCACTGTAGTATGCTGAACCTCTTTGGCTCTGTTGTTCCCTGAATGGTTCTTCCATGGGAGCTGTTCTCCTTCATTCTGCTTGGTTAATTAGTCCATTGCTGTTGTTAATCTCATGAAGTGGCTGTATAGTAACTTTGAATTAGATTTGACTTTCCATGTTATTATTCTCAAATTGGCATTGAGCCATTCTGCTTACCTTCTCACCTTTCTCTTAACTTGTCTTCAATATCAACCTTCACCTTTCCAATCTCTAAAGATTATAGTCCAACTTTATATATGTTTGTCAAGGTCTCACTTAGATTATGCTGTTCAGTTCTGGTTTCCCTACGACAGAAATGACATGAATGCGCAGGAAAACATACAGAAATGATGTTGATCCCATTTATAAGAAACATTTCCAACTAAGAAGAGCTGAAGGCACTGAATCTGAAGTCTCTGGAAAGGTGTACAGTTATGGAAGATAGCCTTGAAGGCCAGCATTTATAGTACATG
Organism: Cherax quadricarinatus; assembly: GCF_038502225.1. Taxonomy (NCBI): domain Eukaryota; kingdom Metazoa; phylum Arthropoda; class Malacostraca; order Decapoda; family Parastacidae; genus Cherax; species Cherax quadricarinatus. The sequence continues at coordinate 10,926,009 of NC_091327.1, forward strand.
TAAATTTATCCTAGGATAACCCAATACAGTAAAATGTATGACTTATTTTTATCGTGGTTCTTAATGTAATTTCATTGGGGGCTTTAGCAAAGGCAAGGATCACAGACATTGCACGGAAAGCTTAGATTATCTTTTCCTGAAATATATTATTTCAAATCAATCTATATTCAAATATAGCACCAACAGCTTCCTCAGAATCCGCATTATTTGATAAACAGACTTCATGAAAAGTTGCAGGAAAACTACATTATGAGGTAACATCGCCTGGAACAGTGAGTTCAGTCATGAAATGTTGTCATTTGAATCAAAATTAAATTCCAGTTGTCTATCAACTGTGTTAAGATCATCCTTCAGCGTGTCTATAACACCACTGCACATGGGTATATACACCGAGAAGTCTCTCTAGATGTATATACACTGAGTTAATTGCTATTTTTGTGTGTAGGTGAGATTGCAGCCTTAATGACCCTCGTATACCTGGTAAGCTTTATACCGAATGAACAGTCCAACATCGCTAGAGCAGTTTGTTAGGTTTTCCATTACCCTAGCAGACAATTTATCATGATGGCTGTTAACAGTTCAGTTTTACCTGTGTGATTAGTACTTGATAATAAAATACATAATTTCAAAATTACAATTCTGTATAATTAAACTCTCAACCATTTAATGGATCTAGCTGTAGGGTACATTTAAGCTAGTATATTATGTATACTAGCTTACCATTACACAGTATCTCTGTCAATGCGTACTGTTTCATTGGCTAGAATCTTTGTTTTTCTGAATTCTTGCCGTCTATAATTTTCCATGTCGTAACACTTTCCGCTTTTGTCCTATGTACCTCTGAGTGAACCTTCGCCCGATTCTTTTCTTGCCATTGCTTCTTTTGCTCCTGGATATGAATATCTCCTCTGCCACCAGAAACTTCCACCTTATATTTTCCATCTCCTTTGTTGTCTTCCTTTCCAGTTCGCTTTTCCACTGCATCTCGCTGAAGAATTGTTTCATGCCAGCTAATCTCCCTTTTGGAGGTTTCGTTTCTCTCGTCCATCTCAAGCTATCACTCCAAGTTTACTTCCACAAGTTATTTTAAACGCAAGACTGTGGTCACCAGCAACGATGGGCCTATCGTATTCGGTATCCCAAAGGACATAATTGCTCAGGGGTAAATACAAGATCCATCAGCATTGCTAGTTCATGTTTTTTTTTTCTTTCTTTTTGGTTGTGTTCCCGATATGGTACAAAAAGTTCTCCAATACTTCCTCCAGCATCTTAGACCTCCATGTTTCTGGTCTCCCCGTGAGGCTCCGGGTTATCTTAGCCTAATTCCTTGTGGTTAAAGTTTTCATTGTTCATACGGGCTCTTCTGGCCACCTTTACTATTGTGATTAGCATTGTTCTGTTGTTATCGTAGTACTCATCGTCTCCTTCTGTTTGGTGGAAGGTTGTACTTCACTGTTAGTCATTTTTCTCCTCTGTGAATATTCTTTTCATAATTTAAATTTCACTGATTTCTGATTAGCAGCGTTCCTCCTCCTCTGATCCCTCTGTCCTTTCTTATAATGTAATATTCACCCAGGAAGATTATTATGTCTGACTGCTATAATGTCTAGGGAATGCCTCTACTATTCGTTCATTCGTTCCATTCATCACTCGTATTTATTATTACATTTGCATATGTGTACAATATTTTGTTTCCCTTCTTAACTGTTCTGTTTTTTCCGGATTCATGGTTCCCTGTTCTGTATATGGTCAGGAGGGGGAAGTTCGAAGTGGTTGGAGTTTGGGATAAGGTTGAGGGGATAGTTCGGGTGAGGGTTTCTTATGTTGTAAGGGGTCAGGATCGTGGATGTAGACGAGGGTTTAAGATATTTTCACCATCCCAGAGCGGAGGCAAGAGAAACAAAAGGCGGATGAAAGAAACAGCGGTGGAGGAAGAGAAAATTAGATATCATAAGATGGCTTGGAGGGTATACAAATCTGTAGTAGGGGACGTCCCAAAAAGATGGAAAGGATGTGGTAAAGGAGATTTTCAGAACGAGGGGTTTGGACATCCAGCAGTCATGTGCGAGCGTGTTAAATAGTAGAGGCAAGTGGGTTTTTATTAGCTGTGCTCTTGGAGTACGAGCAAGGTAACTTTTATGCATGGATTCACGAAAACTGGAAGTGGGAAGTACAATGCCTGTAATCAGAAGGAGGGGTGGAGTTATTGCCGTTTGGAGGGGCAACTAAGCCGTAGCGTTGGCACTCCTGTGATAGTGAGTTATGGAGAAAGGTTTCTTCTTTTCCTCGGGTCACTGTATCTTGGTGGGAGATGACCATAATATTAAAAAATGTATACACTAATTGGTCGCTAAATTAGGAACAGGCATCTAAAACTAGGTAAGGCTTCCTTTCTCCCCAGAACAGCCTGAAAGTTTAGTGGCAGAGAAGCATACCTTAGAAAATCTGATTCATATTGACGTAGTTGCTGCAGATACGTCGGTTGCATATTCGTGCTACGAATCGCCCGTTCATCCACATTACCATCTGCGTATCGCAGAAGAAATCGCGATCCGACAGACCAGCGACGTTTTCTAATCTTCATTTGCCCAGTTTTGGTGAGGCTGTGCCCACTGTAGCCTCATTTTACTGTTCATAGCTATTAGGAGTGGAACCGGAGTGGTCATTTGCTGTTGTAGTCCATCCACTTCTAGGGTCGACATGGTTGTAACTCATGGTTAAGTTACTGTCAGCTTGAACCTATCTGGCATTTCTCCTCAAATGAGACAAATATGTACCTG
>NC_091327.1:10933788-11026288 GCF_038502225.1 Cherax quadricarinatus
CTTAAACCACATGGTCACTGGCCCCAAGGGGTCTTTCGTATGTGATGTCCTCGATATCTGCACTACTCAAGGTGAATACTAAGTCCAGCCTTGCTGGTTCATCCTCTCTGTCATCTGTTCATCCTCCTGTGTGTGTGTGTGTGTGTGTGTGTGTGTGTGTGTGTGTGTATACTCATCTAATTGTACTCAACTAATTGTGATTGCAGGCGTCGATACTCAGTTCCTGGCCCCGCCTCTTCACTGATCGCTACTAGGTCCTCTCTCTGCTTCCTGAGCTTTGCCATACCTCGTCTTAAAGCTATGTATGGTTCCTACATCCACTACATCACTTGCTAGGCTATTCCACTTCTTGACGACTCTATGACTGAAGAAGTACTTCCTAACATCCCTGTGACTCGTCTGAGTCTTCAGCTTCCAATTGTGACCCCTTGTTTCTGTGTCCCTCTCTCTGAAACATCCTGTCTCTGTCCACCTTGTCTATTCCATGCATTATTTTGTACGTTATCATGTCTCCTCTGACCCTCCTGTCCTCCAGTGTCGTCAGTCCGATATCTCTCAACCTTTCTTCGTAGGACATTCCATGTGTGTGTGTGTGTGTGTGTGTCCGCGTCCCTGTGTGTGTGCGTATGTGTCCGTGTGTACTCACCTAGTGTCTAATCGACATATGCCTACGACAAAATGGTAACTAACACACACACACACACACACACACACATACCGAACAGCAGGAGGCCAAGACAAAAACACAATGAGAGTAACAGAGAAATGGTTGACACACTGACCAAAGTGGCAAGAAATGCCAACGTGGGCAGGGCAAAGCTGCTGATTGTGGGTGGTCTCCACATTCCCTCCCAGGAAGGGCTTAAACTACAGATCAGTGTCATTGACGTGTATACTATGGAAAGTCATGGAGAAGATTATCAGGAGGAGAGAGGTGGAGCACCTGGAATGGAACAAGATTATAAACGACAACCAGCACGGATTCATCGAAGGCAAATCCTGTGTCACAAACCTTCTGTAGTTTCATGACAAGGTAACAGATGTAAGACACGAGAGAGAGGGGTGGGTTGATTGCATTTTCCTGGACTGCAGGAAGGCCTTTGACACAGTTCGTCACATGAGAGTAGTGCAAAAGCTGGAGGATCAGGCGCATATAACAGGAATGGCACTGCAGTGGATCAGAGAATACCTGATAGGGAAACAACGAAATTGGCCAGACGACGGTGGAGGACAGGAGGGTCAGGGGAGACATGATAACGATATACAAAATACTGCGTGAAATAGATAAGGTGGACAGAGACAGGGTGTTCCAGAGAGGGGACACAGAAACAAGGGGTCACAACCGGAAGCTGAAGACTCAGACGAGTCAAAGGGATTTTAGGAAGTACTTCTTCAGTCATAGAGCTGTCAGGATGTGAAATAGTCTAGCAAGTGATTTAGTGGAGGCAGGAACCATACATAGCTTTAAGACGAGGTATGACAAAGCTCAGGGAGCATAGAGAGACAGGACCTAGCAGCGATCAGTGGAGAGGCGAGGCCAGGAGCTGATTCTCGACCCCTGCAACCACAATTAGGTGAGCAACTAGGTGAGCACACACACACACACACACACACACACACACACACACACACACACACACACACACACACACACACACACACACACACACACACACATCACTAACACAGATATCTGCAATACACTCACATGCCAGAAGAGCTTCAAATGAATAAGCTAATTTAAGAAGAAAATAATTATTGAAAAAAAACATAACGGCAAAGAATAAAGCAGGTCGCAAGTGATGTAATGCCACATGAGACGGAACACGACAACGAGATGTCTAGTGATAAGACTCAGGAACGAGAGGTGAAGTAAAGAAGCATTACAACAAGGCAGAGTAGTTCTTTACCAAAGAAGCGGAGGCACCAGGAGGACGTTTATTTTATTTTAGTTACAATCCACGGTAACTGTTTAGGTATTCAGCATTTTAAACATGTTCTGTTTTTAATATTCTCCATTTCCACTATCATTAACAGTTTTCCTGGATTAGGAAAAAAAATGGGCTATCAGCAAACGTTACTTAAAAAAATTAATCTTCAGATTAAAAGAAAGATCTAGAATAATAAAAGCAGACGAAATCAAGCTAATCCTTAATATAGATATTAAAAGAAGGGCCATAAGAACTGTGATCGTTTAGCAAGGATATACAGCAAATCGACGGAAACAATGCAACTGCCAGGCAGCTGGAAGCTGCACGTCATATCCCAGTGTATGAAAAGTAATAGACAGAAAGTACAAAATAATCAAGCAGTTTATTTCTGGCTAGTATACTGGTTAAGGTGCTAGAAAACATAAAGGAATAGTTGAGTCTTACATGACATAAAGAGCTTTCACCGCTGACTTAGGCTCCTTTAAAAAGTTTTCGGTTTATATCAGTAAATTCTATTCATTGGTCAAAGCAAGATCGAAGAGAAAGTTCATTCAAAATAAATATTTACGTAATGAAGAGGCTAGTTACTTTTACAGGAAAATTATCAAAATCTTTACCTAATTTCTATTCAGTTACGAGCAATATTTCTACGTTACCATTTGCCGTAACAACATACTAGTAATTTTCGTAGCCTTAAATCATCAATGTTCCACCTAAACATTACCTCAGAAATAACAATATATCAGTTATAAGTACATTAAACAAGAGGCTACGTCTAGACTTTAAAACCTTGAAAACTCTAGGCATTTCTCCCTCCACATTTCACTATGCCACTGATAGTAATCATACCTGGAGTGTACTTGGAGAGGTTTTCGGGGGTAAACGCCCCCGCGGCTCGGTCTGAGACAAGGCCTCGGTCTCAGACGAGGTACTTGCTTTGATATATTTTTTGATATAATTACTTTGATATACTGCGTCGAGATATAAACATATCTGCACGCAGTATATCAGAGAACCCCAAAAACATAAGAAAAACAAACTCACAATTTTCTTATATGTAGCAATTAGGGATGTGACGATGCCAAAATATTTGCCGATACCGATACTCAAGGCTTAGCCGATACCGATACTGTTCCTAAATTAAAAGGCTGTTTATTGTATAAAAGTCTTTATTTCTCTGAAATAAAAATGTCTCTATTCATTATTAATTACAGGCATCCCAGTGAAGCTTATAAATTAAACAAAAGAGAAAACATTAAATTTCTGACTATATCTCCACACTCGGCAATACGATGAAAATAATTAGAAATCAGTTACGAAAATAAAAGTTTGAATAATTTGCAGTTGTAATTCACATGAAACTGTTAATTTAAAGCTTTATTTTTTGAAATCTGAAAACAGCAACACTTTGTAATAATAGGAAATTTAAATGATAAAATTGCGGTTCAGGAATTGAACAACGACTTTTTATTATTAAACTGAATTAACTGACACATTTCTTTTATATAGTTTACAGTTTTTTAAATTTTGATAAAAAAAAGGAAACAGAGAAACATACATTCAAAACTTTAAATTAAAAATAATATACTCTCGTACATTAATAGATAAATTTAACTAGAGGTATTTCCATCGCTGGGCAATACAAGGAAGATATTCCTATATTCTGTAATCCCACTCTTGTTCGTCAGTACACGTGACTGGACTAGTGCAGCTAAATATTAGTGTTGACGATTTGAAGGGAATCAGAGGCGACATTAATAAGTCATTATATAAAAGCTAATATCCAAATTTCATTAAGATTGTAAATTAGGACATATATTGTGATATTTAATTTAAACGTTTCTAAGAGACCAGTGTCCTAAATTGTACAGAAACTGATCTTCTTGAAGCCGCTCAAAAGTTGCATTTTCACGTTGAGCATGACAAGCAGGGGTATTTCAAATTTTCTGGTTTCTTTCAAAAAACGAACTGATGGTATTAACGCAGGCTAAAATCAATCTATGCTTTACTCTATGACTGACTATTTTTTAATAAGGTAATTTATATGTGAGCCTAATGTACGTAACATAATTTTTTTTATGAATGGTCTTCAGGAGCAAGAACAAACACAGCCTCAAAAAATGACCTCGAACTAGCAAGGTGCTTCTGGTTGTGCAATAAAGATATAGAACATTGGGCAGGTGTCAGAAAGGTGGTAAGGAGGGTAATAAATAATAAAAAGCAAGAAAATAAACATGAACTCTTGGACAGTCTACCAAAGATATATAAAATATGGGAGGAAGAGATAGGAGTGAATCAAAATATGCAGAATGCCTATACCACAACAGATGACTCGAAACTATTTAGTCACCCGATGAAAAACAACAGAGGAAACAACGTCAGTTAATCCAACACCCATACATAGTGCTAACCCAGACCCATCCCCTAGTCGTAGCGCTATTGCCAACACGGCTGGTGCTGGCCCAGGCTCAGCCCCCAGCCTCAGTGCTGACTCAGACTCAGTCCCCAGCCTTAGTGTCAGTCCAGACTCTTCTAGGGACTCTACCACAGTCACCACTAAAACCTTAGCCCACATTACAGATGCAATGGAGTAGTCTTCTTCTTCTGGGGAAAGTAGTTCCCCGGATGCAGGACGGGGTGACCCTGGCATAGACACTGAGGATTATAGTGCAGTCCTAGAAACTGCACAAATTGAGAACACACCTACCAAAAATTCTACCCAACCAAAAGCAAAATTGTGCAACTTCTATGCTTGGGACATCTGTAAGCATGGGATATAAGGAAAAACAAATGGGACATGCAACTTTGAGCATTCTAAAAAATGTCTTGACCTCCCGTCTGAAGAAGTGTGTCGTTCTCCTTTCTGTAAATTCTTTCAACCAAAAATGTGCTACTCTTCGATCCTCCAAAATCAGTACTACAACACAAGCTGCCCTGCATACCATCTAAAAGGGACCAGAAGCTACAGACCTCACAAGACAATAGCAGTTCCGACAACCCCACTCAAAGTGATTTTTTAGGGGCAAGAAATGAAAAAAGAAAATGGAAGGAAATAAAAATAGTCCACAACCTTGAAGCCTTGATGGATTGGAGGCACAGCCAGGGCCCTCCCAGGGCCCTCCAGAAACACAACTACTGATGCCAATAACAAAATCTCCCCAACGAAAACAAAATATAACCTCGTTCATAATTGATAATATACAGGGCCTTAAGCCATCCACCAGTAACAAAATACCGTTTATCAGTAGCCTTCTAGAGGAGTCAAATACGATGTTTGCAGCCTTCACAGAGACCCACACAAAAGATCACTGATAAAGAAATACGGATAAACGGGTACAACCTTTTCAGATGTGACAGAAATAACAGATAACAAGGGGTGGTTGGCCTGTATGTCTAAGAGTCGCTCATCTGTACGGAGATGCGGAATTCTACAAATGATGTATTTGAAGTTCTAACAATGAAGATCGAAAACCAAAACCTAGTTATCGTTGCAGTATATAAGCCACCAGATGCAACCTCCCAACAGTTCAAGGAACAGCTACTGAAAATTGATTACTGTCTGGAAAGCCTTCCAGCTCCATCCCGAAGCATCTTACTGCTTGGTGATTTTAACCTAAGGCATACAAAATGGAAGAATGTAGCAAATAATGCTATAGCAGAAACAGTCCCTGGAGGCAGCGCAAATGAAAGGTCGCACTCACATGAACTACTTAATCTATGCGATAAGCACACCCTAAGTCAGCAGATAGTGGAGCCAACAAGCCTGGAAAACAGACTTGACCTAATCTTCACAAATAATGAGGACCTGGTAAGAGACGTAACAATATCAAAAAAAATTAATTCCGATCAAATCTAATCGAAGTTTAAACTTGCATGCACAGGGATCCAGATAAGCAAAATGCACGTAACTGGGAAGGTGCCTTCACCAAATGCAATTTCAACAACAATAACATCAACTGGGACCATGTGAACCATGTCTTAAATGAAGCATGTTAGGAAGATATCTTAAATAACATGGAGTCAAACCAGTACCTTGAGAGGATCAACTTCCTGGCAGCTGAAGTATGTTCAAGGCATATTTCCCTAAGAAAGAAGAAGAGAAGAAGTAAACTGGAGAGAGAAAGATGTTCCCTCTTCAGAAGACGAAAAATCGCTGAGCTCCTCAAGAACGCTAGATTATCAGATAGACGGAAGGAAATGCTGACTAGGGAAGTGGAAAGTATCGAAGTTAAATGACTCTTACGGGACCCAGGAGAGACAGGAGGAGCTAAAAGAGATTAGTGAGATTGAAAGAAATTCGAAATATTTCTTTTCATATGCCAAAAAACAAAGCAAATACCTCATCTAGTATTGGGCCTTCGCTCAGATAAGATGGGACTTACACAGATGACAACAAAGACATGAGTGACATACTAAAATTCCAATATGACCCTGTGTTTAGCAAGCCACTAATCAGTCTAAAGACCGACAATCCAAATTATTTTTTATGAATGAGCCTGAATACTCCATCAATGTATTCCAGATTTCCGACCTTACCCTAACTCCAATAGACTTTGAGAAAACCATTGACAACATGCCCATGCACTCAGCCCCCAGGCTCAGACTCGTGGAATTCTGTGTTTATTATAAACTGCAAGAAAAACCTTTCGCGTGGCCTAAGTATACTTAGAAGATGGAGCTTAGACATGGACGAAATTCCACAGTCTCTAAAAGCAAGGGATATAGCCGCACTTTATTAAGGTGACAGCAAAGCATTAGCTAAGAACTATAGACCAATAGCTCTAACGTCCCACATCATAAAAATCTTTGAAAGACTGCTATGAAGCACGATTGCAAAACCACTTAGATTCCCAAAAACTGCACAATCCAGGGCAACACGAGTTCAGAGCAGGTCGCTCCTGCCTCTCACAGCTACTGGATCACTATATGGTCTTGAATGCACTGGAAGAAAAATAGAATACAGATGTAATATATACAGTCTGCAAAAGCCTTTGACAAGTATTATCATGGCGTAATAGCGCACAAAATACGTGCGAAAGGAATAAGTGGCAAAGTGGGGAGATGGATCTTCAACTTCCTAACCAATCGAACACAAAGAGTAGCTGTCAACCAAGTTAAATCAGAAGCTCTGATCCACTAGCCACAGTACTCGCCCCCATCCTGTTCCTCATTCTCATATCAGACATAGAGTTGTAATCCACAGCACCGCATCATCTTTTGAAGACGATCCTAGGATCTGCACGAGACTGGCATCTATTGAGGATACGGTTAACCTCCAGGAAGATATAAACCAAGTTTTCCAATGGGCAACGGAAAACAGTATGAACAGTGAAGACATTCCAACTACTCCGTTATGGAAAACTTGAGGAGATAATAACTAGAACTGAGCCTACTACAAACTCTGATCATACAATAGAGCGGAAAAAATAATGTAAGGGACCTGGGAGTGGTAATGTCTGAGGATCTCACTTTCGAGGATCACAACAGTGTCACGATCATACCTGCAAAGAAAATGATAGGATGGATAATGAGAACGTTCTAAACAAGAGATGCCAAGCCAATGATGATCCTTTTCAAATCAGTTGTTCTCTCTAGGCTGGAATACTGCTGTTCATTAACATCTCCGTTCAAAGCAGATGAAATTGCAGATCTAGAGTGTACAGAAAACCTATATTGTGCATCTAAGTTCTATCAAACACCTCATCTACTGTGAACGCTTGGAAGCACTTGTCTGGCACTCGTTGGAACGCAAGCAAGAGAGATATCATAATCTACACTTGGAAAATCCTAGAAGGAATGGTTTCAAATCTGCACACAGAAATCACTCCCTACGAAAGTAAAAGACTGGGCAGGCGGTGCAAAATACCCCCATTGAAAAGTAGGGGCTTTATTGGTACACTAAGAAAAAAAACTTCATAAGTATCTGGGGCCCAAGACTGTTCAACACCCACCCACCATGCATAAGGGCAATTACCAATAGGCCCCTGGTTGCCTTCAAGAGGGAACTGGACAGATACTTGAAGTCGGTGCCTGATCAGCCGGGCTGTGGTTCGTACATTGGACTACTTGCGGCCACCAGTAAGAGCCTGTTTGATCAGGCCCTGATCCACCGAGAGTCCTGGTCGCGGACCGGGCAGCTGGGGCGTTGATCCCCGGACTACCCTCCAGGTAGAACACGTAGATCTATTACAGACCTAGCTGACATAACTGATATACTATGCAGAAAGTCCCTGGTTATGCAGAACATTTCGGGTAACTTAGATTATTCTTGGCCCCCAAGATGCGATCCACAACATTTGGCTAACACCCAAGCACCCACTTACTGCTAGGTGAACATGAGCAGCAGGTGTAAGGAAACATGTTCAACGTTTCACCCATGCCAGGTTTTGATCCCAAACCCTAAGTGTGAATGAGCTGAGAAAGTTATCAACCAAGGCAAGACCAGGATCAAGAACCCCTCACCAGCGTCATTGGAAAAAAAATGCAATAAGGTAAAATAATGCTTGATAATTTCGAGATTAAAAGTGAATATAGCGTACTCGAGTAATAAATGAAAATTCGTAATAAAGCAAAAGAAAATATTGGTAAAAGTATTTCGAAAACAGGAAAGTCTTCTCGTTAAAGTTAAAAACGAGATAAATTCGCATGTTTTTATTTGTTCAAGTTCTTTTTTACATTTATTTTCTATATAAAATTCTGTACAGACCTTCACGAAAAAAATATTATATTTCATTATATTTAGAAAAACCTTATTTATTAAAACTGGTAAATTGGCACCAACACATCTCAATATATTAAAATGCTCATTATAAAGATGCACCAGTATTTAGGGAAGTAATTTGCTTAATAAAATATTTACTATGATCTAAGTGACTATCTGTTTTAATAAAGTCCATTAGTGGTAAAATTTTGAAGCCAGTTAGAACAAGTATTCTCGAGTAATTGATCTGATTATAACGATTCTAAATTTCTTAACTATTTCAGTAAAATTTCTAAATTCTGACTGTTGAGGCTAAACCTTAGGGTTATCGTCCCTATTTTAGAACGCAACATCAATAATATTTTGAAGTCATTCAGAAGAAGCATTAGTTAGTTATTGCATAAAAACTGAATATCACTATTAATTGAAATTGGAAAATTGGTACTTAAACCAGTCTGAGTCTGGTGTCTGACAAGCACACCAGTGGTGAAAATGTGAATCCGATCAGATAAGTCATTCTAGGTATAACACTGATTCCAACAACTCCAATTTTATTCTTCTACTATCTAGGTCTTAAAATACTTCTTATATTAAATTTTGATGCCGTTAAGAATAGGTAAACTAAAGTTTGTTTAACCTGATTTAACTGCAAAAATACCAGTATTGTGTACATAAAATCATGAATTCTGTACCTACACATTTCAGCTTTGCTCTCCGCCGTCATCGTATTTCAAGAAGCCTTTTGTGAATGTTTGAAATCCAGACACTGAGGATTTTGGGAGTTATCGAAGCCATTTCAATACGCTGGGAATTTGTTCAATAACTTTGTCCATAGGGCAGGAAAACATCCTCGTTGCTTCTAGAATTTGATCCTTGTTACCTTACATAAGTGTTACAAATTTGAAGCTAGTTGAATGAGGCGTCTTTGAGTTATGAGCAAAATAAAATTAACGCGTAGGAGGAAGGAAATAAATTCAGGCAACCTCTTAATGGTATTCTCCCCCCTCCCCCTCTCTCCTATTCGGGAATACCTAAAAATGCTCAAAATGAAGTTGAGGAATATTGACATCTAGCTATTTTCTTTGCCTTTAAGTGTTTGTGTATGTATGTGTGTGTGATTGTGTGTTTGTGTGAGTGTTTGTGTGTGTGTGTTTGTGTGCATTATGCATACGTATATGGTGGCAGGGCTTGAATCTTGGCTCAGCTTCTTCGCTACCTATTTGTATCTTTTTGTACCTCTTCGTAAAGCAAAGTGTGGATCCTGCCGCTACCACTCCTCTGTTCAGATCGTTCCACTTTCTGACTAAATCCAAAGAAATATTTCCTAACATTCCCTACCACTAGTTTTCAACTTCCAGTTGTACCCTAGTGCTCCTGTTTCCTATCTCTTGAACCATCTGTCCCTGTCCATCCATCAGTTATTCTCAGTAATTTGTGCTATCATTTGACCTCTTGACTTTCTTGTGCTCACTTACTCACGAGTATGTGGTTGTGGGGGTCGAGTCTCAGCTCCTGGCGCCGCCTAGAAGCTCTGGTTGCTACGACGTCCACTCCAGGCTTTGGGAGCTTTAATATAATTCAAATTAAAGATATGCAAGAATTAGAACTCTACCATTCAATTTTCAAGTCGTTCCATTTTCTGACTATTCTAATGCTAAGGAAATGCATCCTAATGTACCTGTGACTCATCTGAGTTTTCAGATTGGAACGGAGCTCATGTAATCCTGTTTACCATCTCTCAAAAAGTCTGTCACTATTCACCATATTAAGTCCTCTCAGTATCATGTATGGTGTTATATTACCCCTAGATCTTTTGTCCTCCAGGCTAAGTTCCCTTAACCTCTACTCACCGGACATACCCCTTAGCTCAGGAACTAATTTTGTTAACGTGCATGAACAATTGTGTGTTCCATACTAGCTCGGCATACTCCAATATGGACTTGACCTACCTGCTGTGCAGCGTTTTGAATGACTCCTTACTATGAAGTCTAAAAGCTAATTTTAGATTTGCCTGATGCGTATTTCCTGCATCGCTTAAGTGGTTGATGTGCACCCAGGTGATATGCTCGTAACACACATGTATACGCATCAGGTGTGATGAAAAATCAGAGATTCTATTCCTGGCCTGTATATATATATATATATATATATATATATATATATATATATATATATATATATATATATATATATATATATATATATATATATATATATATGTGGTCCCTCGTTGTTCGAAATTAATCCGTTCCTGGAGCCGTTACTATAAACGAAATTTACGATTTACGAATCAATTTTCCCCATAAGAAATAATGTAAATACAATTAATCCGTTCCTGACACCCAGAAGTATTAAAACAAAAAAATTTTCAACATGAAATATGCATGTAGTACATAAACAATACAATGGGAAATGATGAATGAAACATTAACAGCATAACACTTACCTTTATTGGAGATTCTTCTTAGTGTATGGGAGACTGGTGGAGGAGAGAGAGTGGATTGTTTATAGTTTGGAAGGGGAATCCCCTTCCATCAACACCTCAGGTACCATTTGCTTTTCTGGGGTTGCTTCTCTTCTCTGTTTCTTAATGCCACTAGGACCACCTTGAGAGTCACTGGAGTCCTGTCACACAAAATAACTGTGGAGAGAGCTGTTTCTGGCGTCTCTTTAACACTTCCCTAAAATGGCCCAAGACTTTGTCACTGTACATGTTGCCAACCTGGCTTGCAACAACCTTGTTAGGGTGATGTTTCTCCATAAAGCTTTCCATCTTACCCCACATAGTAAAAATCTCTTTAATTTCTGAAGAAGGCACCTTCTTCCATCTCTCTTCCTCCTCCTCTGCAGCAAGATTCTGAGCTGCGATGTGTTGCTCTTCCTGCTGAAGCTCTTGCAGCTCCTCAGTGGTGAGCTCTTCATTGTGGTCTTCCACCAATTCTTCCACATCCTCCAAACTCACATCCAACCCCATGGAACTCCCCAGTGCCACAATTGATTTTACAACAGACATAGGCTCATTAGGGTCAGTCCCAAATTCTTCAAAATCCCTCTTGTCGACACAATCTGGCCACAATTTTCTCCAGGCAGAGTTCAAAGTCCTGGTAGTCACTCCCTCCCAAGCCATACCTATAAGGGTTATGCAGTGGAGGATGCTGAAGTGTTCTCTCCAAAAATCCCTTAGGGTCAAGTGAGTGTCTGTGGTCACATTCAAGCACCTGTGAAACATTGCTTTTGTGTAGAGTTTTTTAAAGTTTGCAATAACCTGCTGGTCCATGGGTTGGAGGAGAGGAGTGGTATTCGGGGGCAAGAACTTTACTGTGATGAACCCAAACTCCTCGAAAATTAGGTCATCCAAGTTTGGAGGATGAGCAGGTGCATTGTCCATTACTAGCAGGCACTTGAGATCCAATTTCTTTTCCAGGAGATACTCCTTCACACTAGGGCCAAACACTTCATTGAACCACTCGACGAAAATTTCCCTCGTGACCCATGCCTTACTATTAGATTTCCAAAACACACACAATTTACTCTTCATAACATTGTTTTTCCTGAACACTCTGGGATTTTCAGAATGGTACACTAGTAATGGCTTCACTTTGAAATCCCCACAAGCATTAGCACAGAACATTAGCGTCAGCCTGTCTTTCATAGGCTTGTGTCCTGGCATTGCCTTTTCCTCTTGTGCAATGAAGGTCCTCTTTGGCATTTTCTTCCAAAAGAGGCCTGTTTCGTCACAATTGAACACTTGTTCAGGTTTCAGTCCTTCAGCCTCTATGTACTCCAGGAATTCATGCACATATTTTTCAGCCGCCTTGTGGTCCGAACTGGCAGCCTCACCATGCCTTACCACACTGTGTATGCCAGTACGGTTCTTAAATCTCTCAAACCAGCCTTTGCTGGCCTTAAATTCACTCCACCACAATTTGCAGGCAATTTCTTTACCAAATCTTCATGCAACTGCCTAGCCTTTTCACAAATAAATGAAGTCATAAGAGTATCTCCTGCTAATTGTTTCTCATTTATCCACACCAATAATAACTTCTCAACCTCTTCCAGTACTGGTGATCTCATTTTTGTCAGCATAGTTACTCCCTTTGCAACAACAGCATCCTTTATTTCATTTTTCTTGGCCACTATGGAACATAAGGTTGTGTAGGGTTTCTTATACATCCTGGACAGTTCGGCCACAGTTGTACCACTTTCATATTGTTCAATGATGGTTTTCTTAAATTCAATCGTATTTCTCACTTTCTTTACCACAGGCTTGGCACTAGGAGCTTTCTTTGGAGCCATGGTAGCTTATTTAGTACTTGCAAGCACTAAAATAAATGGAATATTATGAAATATTTCGCTGGAGCACGTGAGGGGACCTTCGCTCACTGGTAAACAGTGCCGGACTGGCTGCCGCCCCAGCTCACGCCGTGGGTACGCGTCCCGGACGAACTACGACTCGCGAATCAACCTATGAAAAGCGAGTCCATGTTTATACGAAAATACCTCTATGATTGGCGAATTTTACGATTGCCGGGAACTACGAAAAGCGGGGGACCACTGTATATATATATATATATATATATATATATATATATATATATATATATATATATATATATATATATATATTATATATATATATAATAAACATTGTCTCTACGTCCACAGCACGACTCGAACCTGCTAACTCTGCATCAGAGTCCACAGCATTTTACCACGGAGCTAGACCCGCGATGAGTATGAGCGCTTAGCCGAAGCTAAGCGATGTTATCCCATACCCCTGGCACCAAGCTTGTTTTGAAAGTTATTTCGTCGAATCCTGCCACATGAAGTGGATAACGAAAGAGATTTGAAATGCTTAACAATTCGCAAACAGGCGAAATTATTTACAAACATTTTCTGTACGTCCACAGCAGGTAGCAGGTTGGTAGACAGCAATCACCCAGTGAGGTACTACCGTCCTGCCAAGTGAGTGTAAAACGACAGCCTATAAAAGTTTTACATGATGGTAGGATTGCTGGTGTCTTTTTTTCTGTCTCATAAACATGCAAGATTTCAGGTACGTCTTGTTACTTCCACTTACACTTAGGTCACACTGCACATACATGTACACGTTTATATATACACTCATCTGAGTTTTCTTTGATTTTATCTTAATAGAGCTTGTTTTTATTGCTTTTCCTTTTGTATCCATGAGTAGGTGGAATAAGAATCTTTCCTCCGTCAGCCATGCGTGTTGTAAAAGTCAACTAAAATGCCAGAAACATTGGGCTAGTAACCCCTTTTCCTGCATAGCTACTAAAAAGAAAAGCAAGAAAACCATTAAAGTGGGATGTTTGAATGTGCGTGGATGTTGTGCGAATAATAAAGAGATGATTGTGGATGTTATGAATGAGAAGCTGGATGTCCTGGCTTTAAGTGAAACAAATCTGAAAGGGGTGGGAGAGTTTCATTGGGGAGAAATAAATGGGATTATGTCAAGGGTTTCAAATAGAGTTAGAGCTGAAGGAGTACCAATAATGTTGAAGGATAATTTATGGCAGGAAAAGAGGGAATATAAATGTATTAATTAAAGGATTATGTGGAGTAAAATAAGGGCTGGATGTGCACCTGGGAAAGAGAGAAGTGTAGAGGAGAGAGAGAGATTTTGGGAAATGTTGAGTGAGAGCGTGTGGAGGTTTGAACCAAGTGTGAGAGTACTTGTGGTTGGGGATTTCAATGTTAAAGTGGGTAAAAATGTTGTGGAGGGAGTAGTAGGTAAATTTGGGGTGCCAGGGGTAAATGAAAATGGGGAGCTTTTAATTGAGCTATGTGCAGAAAGAGGTTAGGTAATAAGTAATACATATTTTAGTAAAAAGAGGATAAATCAGTATACGTAATGAAAGTAGTTTGTATTGGTGGATAAAAGGTTAATGGGTAGGCTTCAGGATGCACATGTTTATAGAGGGGCAACTGGTATATCGGATCATTATTTAGTTGTACCTACAGTTAGAGTAAGAGGTATATGGGACAAAAGGAAAATGGAAACAAGTAAGAGAGAGGTGGAAGTGTATAAACTTAGGAAGGAGGAAGTTAGGGTGAGATATAAACAACTATTGGCAGAAAAGTATGAGTAGTGGGGGAAAGGGAGGTTGAAAAGGGTTGGAATGGTTTTAAAAATGCAGTATTAGAATGTGGGGCAGAAGTTTGTGGTTATAGGAGGGTGGGTGCAGGAGGAAAGAGGAGTGATTAGTGGAATGATGAAGTCAAGGGTGTGATAAAAGAGAAAAAGGTAGCTTATGTGAGGTTTTTACAAAGCAGAAGTGTTATAAGAAGAGCAGACTATATGGAGAGTAAACGAAAGGTGAGGAGAGTGGTGAGAGAGTGCAAAGGGAGAGCAGATGATAGAGTGGGAGAGGCATTGTCGAGAAATTTTAATGAAAACAAGAAAAAATTTTGGAGCAAGTTAAACAAGTTAAAGCCTATGGAAGGAATGGATATGTCAGTTAAAAACAGAGTAGGGAAGTTAGTAGATGGGGAGATGGAGGTATTGGGTAGATGGTTAAAATATTTTGAGGAACTTTTAAATGTCGACGAAGAAAGGGAGGCGGTAATTTCATGCAATGGCCAGGGAGGTATACATCTTGTAGGAGTGAAGTAGGGCAGGATGTAGATGAATGGTTCAGAGAACCGACACGTTGATAAATTAGACAAATGTGCAACTCTTGGGTATCTTTATTGAGGAAACGTTTCGCCGCACAGTGGCTTCATCAGTCCATACAAAGGAGAAACATGAAGAACAGGAGGAGAATGAATGTTACAAGTATATGTAATAGGTGGTAAGTTGCTAAATGCTGTAAAGAATTTTTATGAGGATAGTGAGGCACAGGTTAGGGTGTGTAGAAGAGAGGGAGACTACTTCCCGGTAAAAGTAGGTCTTAGACAGGAATGTTTAATGTCACCATGGTTGTTTAATATATTTATAGATGGGGTTGTAATAGAAGCAAATGCTAGGGCGTTCGGGAGACGGGTGGGATTAAATTATAGGGAATCAAATACAAGATGGGAATTGACACAGTTACTTTTTGCTGATGATACTGTGCTTATGGGAGATTCTAAAGAAAAATTGCAAAGGTTAGTGGACAAGTTTGGGAGTGTGTGTAAAGGTAGAAAGTTGAAAGTGAACATAGAAAAGAATAAGGTGATGAGGGTATCCAATGATTTAGATAAAGAAAAATTGGATATCAATTTGTGGAGGAGGAGTATGGAAAAAGCAAATGTTTTCAGATATTTGGAAGTTGACGTGTCGGCGGATGGATTTATGAAGGATGAGGTTAATCATAGAATTGATGAGGGAAAAAAGGTGAGTGGTGCATTGAGGTATATGTGGAGATAAAAAATGCATGAAAGTGTAGTAGTACCAGCACTCTTATATGGGTGTGAAACTTAGGTTGTAAATGCTGCAGCGAGGAGGCGGTTGGAGGCA
This sequence comes from Cherax quadricarinatus, assembly GCF_038502225.1. Lineage (NCBI taxonomy): Eukaryota > Metazoa > Arthropoda > Malacostraca > Decapoda > Parastacidae > Cherax > Cherax quadricarinatus. The sequence goes on from NC_091327.1 coordinate 10,949,882, forward strand.
GTGGAGATGTCCTGTCTAAGGGCAATGTGTGGTGTAAATATTATGCAGAAAATTCGGAGTGTTGAAATTAGGAGGTGTGGAGTTAATAAAGGTATTAGTCAGAGGGCTGAAAAGGGCTTGTTGAAGTGTTTTGGTCATTTAGAGAGAATGGATCCATGACATGGAGAGCGTATAAATCTGTAGGGGAAGGAAGGCGGGGTAGGGGTTGTCCTCGAAAAGGTTGGAGGGACGGGGTAAAGGAGATTTTGTGGGCGAGGGGCCTGGACTTCCAGCAAGCGTGCATGAGCGTGTTAGATAGGAGTGGATGGAGACGAATGGTATTTGGGACCTGACGAGCTGTTGGAGTGTGAGCAGGGTAATATTTAGTGAAGGGATTCCGGACATGAGTCTTGGAAACGGGAAGTACAATGCCTGCACTTTAAAGTAGGGGCTTGGGATATTGGTAGTTTGGAGGGATATGTTGTGTATCTTTATATGTATATGCTTCTAAACTGTTGTGTTCTGAGCACCTCTGCAAAAATAGTGATTATGTGTGAGTGAGGTGAAAGTGTTAAATGATGAAAGTATTTTCTTTTTGGGGATTTTCTTTCTTTTTTGGGGTCACCCTGCCTCGGTGGGAGACGGCCGACTTGTTGAAATATATATATATATATATATATATATATATATATATATATATATATATATATATATATATATATATATATATATATATATATATATATTCGTGTCGAATAGGCAGAGCTTGCAATCTTGGCTTAAATAGCAACGTTCATCTTGCCATATAGGACAAGCAAAAATTTGTGTATGCAACAATTTCGCCAAAATCATTCTGAACTTAACGAAAAATATATATTTCACTGTGTTTGTTTAGTATTAAATTATTGTAAACAAATCTAAAATATATTTAGTTGGGTTAGGCTAAAATAAATTGCTCTTGTTATAATAATGTTATGTAAGTTTTCTAAGATTCTTTTGGTGCAAAATTATAATTTTTTACATTAACATTAATGAAAAAAATATATGTTTAAACGTATAAGAGAAAATTTTAGAAATGACGTAATTTTAAATGAGTTCTTGCTAATTGACCAGTTTTACATATTCGGCACGACATATATAATAAATTAATATATAATATATATATATATATATATATATATATATATATATATATATATATATATATATATATATATATACTTATAATCATTTCTGACTATATCATCAATGAAGGCTCTTGACTTACATAATGACTAACATTGTAATTCGAGAAGCCAGGTATAGATACTCAAAAGTCTGCGAGAAAGGGATTTAGTACATTTGTTCTGAATCCCATCATACACTGGATTACTCCTTCATGATAAAGTTGATATGTTAGCTAAGAAAAGTACCCTGAAGGATAATGTAGAGTATAACTTTGGTGTATCTGTGTTTAACATTACGAATAATATTAGGAGAGAGGTAAATAATGGGAATGAATGCCATAGGAATGCAATTAGAAGCCTGAATACATCTATAACTCACTATGATACCATGAACGTAGATGAGTATTTATATGGAGCAACTTGCAATGTGAACAGACTGACTGATGTTGTAATGATCAGGCTTAGGGTTGGTTACGAGTACTTCTGGCAGTTTGGGTGACACATGATGATGACTAAACCCAAGGCAAATTATGTTGCTAGCCCTATGGTCAGTATCTTGAACACACTGTACTTAATTGTACACTAACTGAGGAATATAGATAAAGACAGTATAATATCCTATATGACATGTCAAAGTATCTTATTAATGAAAATAAGATATCAGATATATTAAGCAAATTTCCTAAATTTGCTTGTGACTGATAAGTGAATTATAGGAATAAATGTAGATGTATTCATGTTAACCCTCATGGGGCCTAGTCCCTTGGCCTTTTGTGTACCCATATGCTCTTGTGCTACCGTCCACAGGATAGATATAGGGTGCACAATATATACTAGTCACTTCGGTAGCAAAATCTAATCGTACATAATGAAAGGTATTAGTATCATGAAAAAGCGCACCATAATTATATAAATAATGTCATCAGTTTTTAGGTACTTTTAGGGAGTGAAGCCACAGTGCGGTTATTGTATTCTGAGCATTGTGACTATGGATATAGCGTCCGGGTGAGCGTGCAGTCAGAGGCCGGGGTATCGTAACGCCCACAACATGAAACAAAGTTCTTGAACCGTTTGTTATAATTCTCCGGTCATAGGTTATTTCTGAGTTTATTCTTATACTCGCCTTCGTCTTCATCCTTATGGTTGAGCGGGGCCTGTATATTGGGTAACATTTTGTAACATTAGAGTAAATACGTTATTGGTAGGGTTATGGCGCCCACTGGGACTAGCCTAATGTTTATTTATTTATATATGTCCTAGCCTTAATTAACTAGTGGTGGGATACCTATGCATTTGGGGGGGGGGAGTGTTGAAGGACGGTTGTGTTCTGTATAGTGTTTTGCATATATGAATATTGTATATTTTTCCAAGTGTGAATTTGTCTGTCCTTCCTGACAGTCAAACCTACACTAGTGAACGGCTGTTTAGCACTTTTATGAAATTACAAATGTGGCCCTGGGATGCTTTATTTTCTGTTATTTTGTATACTCCCTAGGCTCCAATTTATTTTCGTAACAGTAGGTTCCAGAATTATCGGAATAAGCTGCAAAATGGTCGGGAAGGTGATTACTTGAATACGAACCTGACAACTGCAAAACATTAAAAAATAGAGAAAATAGACAGACTTAACTCCAAAAAATCCTGGGAGGTGTGATGCTGCAGACACAATGCATGAAGAGAATGATATCACAGTAGCAATTATTAACAAATGCAGATTTTATAACTTAGAAGCATTTACGAAACTACCTAACCTAAGAATTTCTTTCCAGAACCAGAATTAAAATTAATTTTAAACATTATACACTACTTTAGTTAGGCGTATTTCATTCTCTTAATATAAGAGAACAAAGAGTGTATAATGAAAGCTGGAAAAATACAAAGGTGTGCAACGAAGCTGTTACCAGAGAAATGTGGGGAACAGGCTACAAGGAGAGGTTAGTGCAAGGAAGGTTGGGTAGAGTGTTGTCATATAAAATACTAAAAGAATTCGAGTTGATAGACACAGGATGCTAGAGATGCTGGAACACAGCCCGGGGATACAGCAAAAGACGAAGATAAGCCACAGAAACAAGTTCATATGCATTAGATATTGTCTAGTACTTCTTAAACACTTTGACTTAAATTGTACTGATGCTGTTACTCATAACTGGTTCTTAGATATGTTGGTCTATTTCTGTATTCCTAAATTTATCATATCAACGTCTATATTTCAGGCTTTCCAACATGTTGACCATTATTAGTAGGTTTACTTTAAATATGGATCAGTTTTTTATCAGCAGGCTCGTTATCAAACTTTTTTTACTTGTTTCTGGTTTACGTGACTGGTTCACATATTCAATTCAAAGCAGGTTCCGATACTTGGAGTAAAGCTCATTCCAAACAAGGATAGTTCCTATTCCTTCAGACAAGCTCATTTCCTTCAAGCTCAGTTCCCATACTTCAAGACAGGCTGCTTCCCTTCAAGGCCAGTTTCCATAATTCAAGATCGGCAAATTTCCCTCAAGACTAATTCCAATACTTCATTCTTCTCTAGGGGTTTCTCCATTCTACGGCTAGTTTCCATACCTCTAGGCTAGTTCTTCCCTTGTTCAGCTGCTTCTGATATACTTCCCCTCACTTCTGGAATACTCTATATACCTACAAAGGTAGTTGATGTTACGTGTGTTGACAAACTGGGCTTCCCGGGAAGTAATGAGTGGGGGATACCAGGGTGGTCCCTATTGATCCTGCGATGACGTAGTATTGTTCTACTCTGCTATGGGATGTAAATGTTTTACTACTGTATGTGAATACCAAGCGCGTTCTTTGTTCTGGTCATATTGCTTATTTTACATTGCTCACTTTTTCAAGATTTTATTCCAATATTATTAGATATTCTCTCTCTCTCTCTCTCTCTCTCTCTCTCTCTCTCTCTCTCTGCTCGCGCGCGCGCGCACACACACATACACACCACACACACACACACACACACACACACACACACACACACACACACACACACACACACACACACACACACACACACACAGTAAACGAAATGATGGACTTTGTAACAACAAAATGCAAGGAGGCAGAGGAAAGGTTTGTTCTCAAGGGTAACAGAAATAATTGGAAGGACAGAACGAGCCCTTGGTTTACCCGAAAGTGCAGAGAGGCAAAAACTAAGTGCTCTAGAGAATGGAAAAAGTACAGAAGGCAAAGGACCCAGGAAAATAAAGAGATTAGTCGACGGCCAGAAACGAGTATGCACAGATAAGGAGGGAGGCTCAGCAGCAGTATGAAAACGACATAGCATCGAAAGTCAAGTCTGACCCGAAACTGCTTTACAGCCACATCAGGAGGAAGACAACGTCAAGGACCAGGTAATCAGGCTGAAGAAAGAAGGTGGGGAGCTCACAAGAAACGACCAAGAAGTCTGTGAGTAGCTCAACATGAGATTTCAGGAAGTACATGTATTTACAGTGGAGGCTGAAGGGACACTGGGAAGACAAAACAGTGCGGTACATCAACAAGGGATATACCAACAAGTGTTGGATGAATTACACACAACTGAGGAGGAGGTGGAGAAGCTCCATAGACTCCCCCCCCCCCCAGCACTAATTTTACAATCACAGCACCCTCCAATAATATTCCACCCTGCCTCCCACATCCCCAGCCTGCACTATCCTTTTCCAGCTCTCAAAATACAGTACTGGAAAGGAAGCTAAAGGTATGGTACACCAAGGCATATGAAATAAATAAGAGTGAGGAGTGGCAAGAAAGAATCATTGACATCATAACACTAACAGAGACAAGCCTTAGTGATGGTAACAGATGCAATCTTTCCAAATGAATATCAGATCCTGAGGAAAGAGAAAGGAGGAGTGGCACTGCTCATCAAAAACCAGTGGAGTTTTTGAGGAAATGGGAGGAATGGACAGAGAGGAAGCAGGTCAATTTACTGTAGGAACACTTCAGACTGGGGGGTCCAAAGGTGATGATAGCAGTGATGTACAACCCACCACTGATCAGCAGGAAATCAAGACATGAGTTTGATGAGTGCAATAGAGCAATGCTGAATACACTAGCTGAAGTGGCCAGAATGGCTCATATGGGTAGGATAAAATTACTCATTATGGGAGATTTGAATCATAAAGAGAGAAACTGGGTCACAGGGGGAACCAGAAACGTGGAGGGCTGAGGTGCTGGAGACAGTATTGGAAAACTTCATGTACTAACATGTTAGGGATACAACCAGAGAGAGAGAACGGAGAGGATGTTGCAGCAAGGCTGGATCTCATATTCACCCTGAACAGTTGAGACATAGGGAATATCACACACGAAATCCCCCTTGGCGCAACTAATCGCGATGTCCTGAATTTTGAATACCTTGTAGAGTTGACAGTGGAGAATGCAGCAACACGAGAAGGACGGGAGAAGCCAGACTTCAAAAAAGGGGATTACATATGCATTAGGAGAATCATGCATGAAGTACAGTGGGAAAGAGAACCAGAGGGAAAGACAGTAAATGAAATGATGGAACTAGTGACCACTAAGTGTGGAAAGGCAGAGAACTTAATACCAAAGGGTAACAGAAAAAATGATAAGGCCAGAGTGAGCCCATGGTTGAACTGGAGGTGTAAAGAGGCAAAAGCCAGGTATGCTAGAGCATGGAAAATTGTAGAAGGTAAAGGACTCAAGAAAACAAGGAGCTGAGCAGAAGAACCAGAAACGAATATGCAAGTATAAGGAGAGAAGCTCACAGGCAAGACGAGAATGACACAGCATCAAAAGCCAAATCTGAACCAAAGTTATATAGTCACATTAGGAGGGAAAGCAGCAGTCCAGGACCAGGTAAACAGGCTGAGGAAAGGAGGGGAGCTGACAAAGAATGACCAGGGAGTATGTGAAGATCTTAACATTTAGAGAAGTTTTTACAGTAGAGACAGATATGCTTCCAGCAAACCGAGGAGGTAGGGTGCACCAGCATGTACTGGACACAGTAAACATAACCAAGGAGGTGAAGAAACTGCTAGGGGAACTAGATACCTCGAAAGCGGTGGGCCCAGATAACATATCTCCATAGGTCCTGAAAGAGGGAGCAGAGGAACTGTGTGAACTGCTAGCAGCAATCTTCAATAAATCTATCGAAACATGGCAATTGCCTGAGGCGTGTAATACAGCAAATGTATCCCCAATTTTTAAGAAAGGAGAAAGACAGGCAGCATTAAACTACAGACCAGTGTGATTGATATGTATAGTATGTAAATTCATGGAAAAGATTATCAGGAGAAGAGTGGTGGAGCACATTGAAAGCATTGGGATCATCCATGACAATCAGCACGGTCTCCAGAATGGGAAATCCTGTGTCGCAAGTCTACTTGAGTTCTACGATAAGGTAACTGAAGTAAGACAGGAGCAGCCAAGGAAAGTAGGGAAAGTACTGCAATGGATCAGGGAAAACCTGACAGGAAGGAAACAACGAGTGCTAATACATGATGAAGTGTCAGAGTGGGCGCATGTATAGAGTGGGGGCTCCACAAGGGTCAGTCCTAGGTCCGGTGCTGTTTATGTTTTCTTGAATGACATGATGGAAGGAATAGATTCAGAATTATCGCTGTTAGCTGGTTATGTGAAACTGATGGAGAATACAAGCTGGTGAGGATCAGAAAGGATTACAAGGGGATCTGGATAGGCTACAAATCTGGTCCGACAAATGGCTCCTGGAGTTTAACCCCAGCAAGTGCAAAATCATAAAGATTGGGGATGGTCAAGGAAGACCGCAGACGGAGTACAAGTTAGGGGAGCAAAATCTGCAAACTTCACTTAAAGAATAGGATCTTGAGGTAAGCATTTTACCGAGCAAGATTCACTGAGGCACACGTCAAGCAAATAACTGCTGCCGCATATTGGCGCTTGGCAAACCTGAGAATAGCCTTTCGACATCTAAGAGTCATTCACGACATTGTACATCGTGTACGTTAGGCCCATACTGGAGTATGCAGCACCAGTCTAGAACCCACACCTAGTCAAACACACCAGGAAATTGGAAAAAAGCGCAAAAGTTTGCAACAAGAATAGTGCCGGTACTGAGGGGTATATCTTACGAGGAGAGGTTAAGGGAACTCAACCTGATGACTCTAGACTAGGAGGGATAGGATAGACATCATAACGACGTATAAAATACTGAGAGGAATTGACAAGGTGGACAGGGCTCGAATATTTCAGAGATAGGACACGGCAACATGGGGCCACAATTGGAAATTGAAAACCAAGTTGAACCCTAGGGATGTTAGGAAATATTTCTTTAGCCTTTGAGTTGTCAGGAAGTGGAATAGTCTGGAGAGTGAAGTAGTGGAGGCAAGTATAATGCACAGCTTTAGGAAGAGCTAAGATAAGACTCTAGGAGAGGGGAGAGAGTGACCTATGAGTCTACTTCTGCAACCACATACAGGTGAGTACATATAGGAGAGTACACACACACACACACACACACACACACACACACAAACACACAAACACACACAAAGGGATCTGGACAGGCTGCAGACCTGGTCCAGCAATTGGCTCCTGGAGTTCAATCCCACCAAGTGCAAAGTCATGAAGATTGAGGAAGGGCAAAGAAGACCGCAGACGGAGTACAGTCTAGGGGGCAAGAGACTACAAACCTCACTCAAGGAAAAAGATCTTGGGGTGAGTATAACACCAGGCACATCTCATGAAGCGCACATCAACCAAGTAACAGCTGCAGCATATGGGCGCCTTGCAAACCTCAGAACAGCATTCCGACATCTTAATAAGGAATCGTTCAGGACCCTGTACACCGTGTACGTTAGGCCCATATTGGAGTATGCAACACCAGTTTGCAACCCACACCTAGCCAAGCATGTAAAGAAACTAGAGAAAGTGCAAAGGTTTGCAACAAGACTAGTCCCAGAGCTAAGAGGTACGTCCTACGAGGAGAGGTTAAGGGAAATCAACCTGACGACACTGGAGGACAGGAGAGATAGGGAGGACATGAAAACGACTTACAAAATACTGAGAGGAATTGACAAGGTGGACAAAGACAGGATGTTCCACAGACTGGACACAGCAACACGGGGATACAGTTGGAAGATGAAGACACAGATGAATCACAGGGATGTTAGGAAGTATTTCTTCAGCCACAGAGTAGTCAGGAAGTGGAATAGTTTAGGAAGCGATGTAGTGGAGGCAGGATCCATAAATAGCTTTAAGCAGCGGTACGATAAAGCTCATGGTTCAGGGAGAGTGACCTAGTAGCGACCAGTGAAGAGGGGCCAGGAGCTTGGACTCGACCCCCTGCAACCTCAACTAGGGGAGTACAACTAGGTGAGTACACACACACACACACACACACACACACACACACACATAACGACATAACGGAAGGGATAGACTCAGAAGTGTCCTTGTTTGCAGATGATGTGAAGTTAATGAGACGAATCAAATCTGACGAGGATCAGGCAGGACTACAAAGAGACCTGGACAGGCTACAAGCCTGGTCCAGCAACTGGCTCCTTGAATTTAACCCTGCCAAATGCAAAGTCATAAAGATTGGGGAAGGGGAAAGAAGACCGCAGACACAATATAGTTTAGATGGCCAAAGACTGCAAACCTCACTCAAGGAAAAAGATCTGGGGGTGAGCATAACACCGAGCATATCTCCTGAGGCGCACATCAATCAGATAACTGCTGCAGCATACAGGCGCCTGGCAAACCTACGGATAGCGTTCCGATACCTCAGTAAGGATTCGTTTAAGACTCTGTATACCATCTACGTCAGGCCCATACTGGAGTATGCAGCACCAGTTTGGAATCCACACCTAGTCAAGCACGTGAAGAAATTAGAGAAAGTGCAAAGGTTTACAACAAGACTAGTCCCAGAGCTACGGGGATTGTCCTATGAAGAAAGGTTGAGGGAAATCGGCCTGACGACACTGGAGGACAGGAGGGTCAGGGGAGACATGATAACAACATATAAAATACTGCGCGGAATAGACGAGGTGGACAAAGACGGGATGTTCCAGAGATGGGACACAGACACAAGAGGTCACAATTGGAAGTTGAAGACTCAGATGAATCAAAGGGATGTTAGGAAGTATTTCTTCAGTCATAGAGTAGTCAGGCCATGGAATAGCCTAGAAAGTGATGTAGTGGAGGCAGGAACCATACATAGTTTTAAGGCGAGGTATGATAGAGCTCATGGGGCAGGGAGAGAGAGGACCTAGTAGCAATCAGCGAAGAGGCGGGGCCAGGAGCTGTGACTCGACCCCTGCAGCCACAAATAGGTGACAAATAGGTGAGTACACACACACACACACACACAGGATCAGGCAGGCCTTCAAAGTGACCTGGACAGGTTGGACACGTGGTCCAGCAACTGGACCACGTATCCACGTGCCAAATGCAAAGTCGTGAAGATCGGAGAAGGGCAAAGAAGAGTATAGGCTAGGTGGCCAACGACTGCAAACCTCACTCAAGGAGAAAGATCTTGGCGTGAGTATAACACCGAACACGTCTCCGGAAGCACACATAAACCAGATAACTGCTGCAGCATATGGGCGCCTGGCAAACCTGAGATTATCATTCTGATACCTAAGTAAGGAATCTTTCAATACTCTGTACACCGTGTACGTCAGGCCCATACTGGAGTATGCAGCACCTGTTTGGAACCTACACTTGTTCAAGCACGTCAAGAAATTAGAGAAAGTGCAGTGGTTTGCGACAAGGTTAGTTCCAGAGCTAAGGAGAATGTCCTATGAAAAAAGGTTGAGGGAAATCGGCCTGACGACACTGGAGGACAGGAGGAATAGGGGAGACATGATAATGACATACAAAATACTGTGTGGAATAGAGAGGGTGGACAGAGACAAGATGTTCCAGAGAGGGGACACAGAAACAAGGGGTTGCTCTTGTAAGTTGAAGACTCAGATGAGCCACAGGGATATTAGGAATCATTTCCTCAGTCACAGAGTGGTCAGGAAGTGGAACAGTCTGGCGAGCGAAGTAGTGGAGGCAGTAACCATACATCGCTTTAAGACGAGGTATGATGAAGCTCATGGAGCAGGGAGAGGACCTAGTAGCATTCAGTGAAGAGGCTGGGCCAGGAGCTGAGTCTCGACCCCTGCAACTACAATTAGGTGAGTAACACACACACACACACCACGAATTAAGAGAAGAAGTGAGGAAGAAAATATATTTTTATAGCCTCACAAATCAGTAATGACTTCTCAACATTCTTTAAATCAGTGCAGAATATATTGCAACCAAACAAAAACAAATGCAAGAGAGATAAATAGCTAAAGACATTTGAAGAGTTTGTGTACTTGTACAGAATAATTAATTTCAAGAAGACCACAACTGAAGGACATTATAAATATAAATCAGTCTGATAAAGACTGTCATAATGAAAGTAAACTAGAGAAATTTATTTTAAATAAGGTGATAGGAAGAATTATTTAGTGTTGAGGAGATTGAAGGAGTTGGAAAGAGAGAGAGAGAGTAGTAATTTTGGTAAACAGAAACTACTGAAGATGAAATTCAGAAAAAAAAAATATTTACATTTTTGCTGTTAACAGTACAATAGCAGTTCAATATTGACAGTAGTAAAGTAGCACCTACACTCTCCAGTGACAGTCGCATCTGTCTTCTATCTAGGTACATCGGTGATGCGGCTCTTAAAGTATCGCAGGAAACTATATCAGGCATGACATTAATTGCATGAAACGTTTCCCCAATAAACTAAACCATCACTGAAAATTTGAGACCGATCGGATGAAGCATTCTCAGGTTATAACTGAAAATATGGAGGAAGAAACTGAAAAAAGTATTCTGGCAACTAACTGATGGTACCTCTTTAGGGATACCTAAAGAGGCTTTTATAGGTCGCAACAAAGAAATGCCGGGCAGCCATCAGTGTTTAATCTGCCATAGTAAAGTTATATATATATATATATATATATATATATATATATATATATATATATATATATATATATATATATATATATATATATATATGTCGTGCCGAATAGGTAAAACTGGTCAATTAGCAAGAACTCGTTTAAAATTAAGTCCTTTCTAAAACTTTCTCTTATACGATTAAAGATATATTTTTTACATTTATGTTAATGTAAAAAATTATAATTTTGTACCAAAAGAATCTTAGAAAACTTACCTAACCTTATTATAATTAGCGCAATTTAATTTAGCCTAATTCAACTAAATATATTTTAGATAAGTTTACAATAATTTAATAATAAACAAACACAATCAAATATATTTTTCTCGTTATGTTCAGGATGATTTTCGCGAAATTATTGCACACACAAATTACCTATTCGGCACGATATATATATATATATATATATATATATATATATATATATATATATATATATATATATATATATATATATATATATATATATATATAATGTGTGTGCGTGTGGCGTGTGTCGTGCCGAATAGGTAAAACTGGTCAGTTATTAAGAACTCGATGAAAATTAAGTCCTTTCTAACATTTTCTCTTATACGTAAAAAGTTTTTTTTTCATTTAAGTTAATGTAAAAATTAATAATTTGGTACCAAAAGCCCCTTAGAAAACTTACTTAACTTTATTTTAAAAAGGGTAATTTAATTAAGCCTAATCCAACTAAGTATATTTTAGGTAAGTTTACAATATTTTAATAAACAAACACATTGAAATATATTTCTTTCGTTAGGTTCAGAATGTTTTTTTGTGAAATTATTGTATACACAAATTTTAGCTTACCTTATTCGGCAAGAAGAGCATTGATATTTATGTCAAAATTGCAAGATTTACCTATTCGGCAGGACATATATAATACTAGCAATGGGCTAGTAAACCCTTCTCCTGTATAACTTACTAAAAATAAAGAAAAAATGATAAAGTTGGGATATTTTGATATGCGTGGATGTAGCGCAGATGTTAAGAATGATATGATTGCCAGTGTTATGAATGTAAAGAAGTTGGATGCCGTAGCTCTAAGCGAAACGAAGCTGAAATGGGGTATGAGAGTCTCAGTGGGAAGAAATAAATGGGAAAGACCATGTGGATCGGTTATGGAAGGAGAAGAAGGAATATAAATGCATAAATTCAAGGATTGTGTGGATTAAAATGAGGGTCGGATGCGAATAGTGGGTTATAATAAGTGTTTATGCACCTGGAGAAGAGAGGAATGAGGAGAGAGATTTTGGGAGATGTTAAGCAAATGTTTGGAAAGTTTTGAACCAAGTGAAACAGTAGTTGTGGTGGGGGACATAAATGCTAAAGTGGGTGAAACGGGTAGACAGGGTGTAGCAGGTATGTTTGGGGTGCCAGGTGTAAATGATAATGGGAGCCTTTGATTGAACGTTGTACGGAAAGAGTTTGGTAATAGGTAATACACATTTTAAGAAGAAAGGTTGAGTATAAAAGATATGATATAGGGCGTAATGACAATAGTTTGTTAGCCTATAGATTTGTATATGAAAGACTGATGGATAGACTTCAGGATGTGCATGTTTATAGAGGGGCACAGATATTCAAGTATCAGATTATATTTTAGATTTATCTGCAGTGAGAGTAAAAGGTAGATAGGAAACAAGGAGAATGGCATTAGCCATATATATATATATATATATATAATATATATATATATAATTTTTTCCCAGTAAAAGTAGGCCTTAGACAAGGATGTGTGATGTCACCGTGGTTGTTTAATATATTTATAGATGGGGTTGTAAGAGAAGTAAATGCGAGGGTTTTGGCAAGAGGCGTGGAGTTAAAAGATAAAGAATCACACACAAAGTGGGAGTTGTCACAGCTGCTCTTTGCTGATGACACTGTGCTCTTGGGAGATTCTGAAGAGAAGTTGCAGAGATTGGTGGATGAATTTGGTAGGGTGTGCAAAAGAAGAAAATTAAAGGTGAATACAGGAAAGAGTAAGGTTATGAGGATAACAAAAAGATTAGGTGATGAAAGATTGAATATCAGATTGGAGGGAGAGAGTATGGAGGAGGTGAACGTATTCAGATATTTGGGAGTGGACGTGTCAGCGGATGGGTCTATGAAAGATGAGGTGAATCATAGAATTGATGAGGGAAAAAGAGTGAGTGGTGCACTTAGGAGTCTGTGGAAACAAAGAACTTTGTCCTTGGAGGCAAAGAGGGGAATGTATGAGAGTATAGTTTTACCAACGCTCTTATATGGGTGTGAAGCGTGGGTGATGAATGTTGCAGCGAGGAGAAGGCTGGAGGCAGTGGAGATGTCATGTCTGAGGGCAATGTGTGGTGTGAATATAATGCAGAGAATTCGTAGTTTGGAAGTTAGGAGGAGGTGCGGGATTACCAAAACTGTTGTCCAGAGGGCTGAGGAAGGGTTGTTGAGGTGGTTCGGACATGTAGAGAGAATGGAGCGAAACAGAATGACTTCAAGAGTGTATCAGTCTGTAGTGGAAGGAAGGCGGGGTAGGGGTCGGCCTAGGAAGGGTTGGAGGGAGGGGGTAAAGGAGGTTTTGTGTGCGAGGGGCTTGGACTTCCAGCAGGCATGCGTGAGCGTGTTTGATAGGAGTGAATGGAGACAAATGGTTTTTAATACTTGACGTGCTGTTGGAGTGTGAGCAAAGTAACATTTATGAAGGGATTCAGGGAAACCGGCAGGCCGGACTTGAGTCCTGGAGATGGGAAGTACAGTGCCTGCACTCTGAAGGAGGGGTGTTAATGTTGCAGTTTAAAAACTGTAGTGTAAAGCACCCTTCTGGCAAGACAGTGATGGAGTGAATGATGGTGAAAGTTTTTCTTTTTCGGGCCACCCTGCCTTGGTGGGAATCGGCCGGTGTGATAATAAAAAAATAAAATATAGTTATATAATATATATATATATATATATAGTTATATAATATATATATATATATATATATATATATATAGTTATATAATATATATATATATATATATATATATATATATATATATATATATATATATATAGTTATATAATATATAGGTATATATATATATAGTTATATATATATATATATATATATATATATATATATAGCTATATATATATATAAATCGCTCTATATATATATATATATATATATCTATATATATATATATATATATATATATATATATATATATATATATATATATTATATATGTGTCGTGCCGAATAGGCAGAACTTGCGATCTTGGCTTAAATAGCAACGTTCATCTTGCCATATAGGACAAGTGAAAATTTGTGTATTCATTAATTTCGCCAAAATCATTCTAATAATGAATTCAAATTTAAAATTTACAGAAAACCTACAAATAACTGTTCCTATGTCCACTATTATTCTTCCCATCAAGATAGAGGTAAACTGTCTGTTTTCTCATCAATGTTTTTGAGAGCTTTACGAATTTGTAGTCCTGAGTTCATAGATGAGGAAATATCCAAAATTTATGAAATAGGTAATGATTTGAAATACCCAAGAAATGTAATTGATAAATCTTTTAAAGTTGCTAGAAATACTTTTTACAATCCAAAAAGGGACAACCAGCCTTATTCAACTAAAAATATGTTGGTTCTCCCTTACCATGAAAACTTGGTTGATATGCCTTCTCTTCTTAAGACTTTTAATATTAAAGTTGTATTCAAAAATCTTGATACAGTAAAAAAAACTTTTGATAAAGAATTCCCTCCAAAATGCTGACGGATGTGTCTATAAGATTCCTTGTAAAATTTGCGATAAAGTTTATTACGGTCAAACTGGTAAAAATCTCGAACTAAGATTAAAACAACATAAATATAGCATTAGAACTGGACAAGATTCCAATGCTCTATTTATTCATGTAAGAGATTTTAACCATCCAATTGATTTTCAAAATGTTGAGAAAGTAGTATCAAGCAAGTCCATGGTCGACAGGAATATAATTGAATCTTGTTTCATAAAAAGCAGTTTTGACAATAATATGAATATTTCCTTTGGCTTATATAAATTAGATCCATTTATAAATAATAGAATTTGGGAAGAATTTAATAATACATTGGACAAATAATAATTTTTTAAATTTCTTATTTCTTGAGTAAAATAGTTTGTTGGTGGGTTGTATGAAGGACCTGCCTAGTTCGGTCGGCGGGCCTCCTGTCTCGCGTCAGGTGTTTCGTTGTTGTGGGATCTGATAGTGAGGTGTGGTCTACCCCTTTATATACTTTCCTTTGATGCTTTACTTTCATTGTTCCTTGATAATGTGAGTAATCACGAAAGCGCTTGGAACTTCTCTATTCTTTCACAGTGGTTGTTTTGCATATATATATATATATATATATATATATATATATATATATATATATATATATATATATATATATATATATATATATATATATATATAATGTCGCTCCGAATAGGTAAAACTTGCGAACTTGGCTAAAATAGCAACGCTCTTCTTTCTGAGTAATGTAAGCGAAAATTTGTGCATGCATTAATTTCACAAAAATCATTCTGAACCTCACGTAAAAAATTTTTCATTGTGTTAGTTTATTATTAAATTATTGAAAACTTATCTAAAATATATTTAGTTGAATTAGGCTAAATTAAATTGCGTTAGTTATAATAAGGTAAAGCAAGTTTTCTAAGGTACCTATTCGGCACGACATACAAACCTCGAAAAGCTCTTATAAAAACATCTATATCCAGCACCATGCACCATGCTTCCAGTTAAAGTGGAAATGATTGTGTCGATGCATGGACTTTTTAAAGGCTTATGTTATGGAAAAACAATGTGAAATTAATGTTAACGAGGGAGTGACCAGTCAGTGCATCCACCCTCACGTCACGGGGGTGGGTGGAAGAGGTGGGATGTGTAACTAGATGGTGAGTGAACACATTGGTTCAGCAGTGCCCATACCCACATTGTTCATAGTGTACATGGGAAACAAATAAAGTTGTGTGTATTGTAAGACAGTGTGAACAATATATAGTGTGCAAGTCCATGTGTATTGTACTCCCCGGGATAACCCCACTCAACCTGCGCCTCCCCCACCTAATTCCCAAGGGAAGTTTTCCCCTTCCACTCCCGGCCCCTCAAACTCCACCAGGCCACCACGGTCAAGTTCACTACCTTCCACGCACCATACCCACCCAGCATGTCATATTCCACTCCTATTGTCTAGTCTAGCAGATGGATGCCAACCAGGAGGAAGCAAGCAGCCAGGGAAATGGCACGGCTGGCAATACTAGGAGAGGCAAGTGTCGGTCATGCTTACAGCTTCGTTGTCTCAACTCTAATGGTTTCCTCCGCAAACACGGTAATTGCCCTGGTTCAGGATGTCCTCCTGTGGAAAGTGATGATCCAGAGCCACCTCAGGCACCTGAACCTACTCCAACAGATTTTATCTCATCAGACAATCTCTTGGAAGCAATTAAAGCAACAGGTACGAGGACACTCACACATATTCCCAAAGCAGCCCGTCCACACGCAGCTGGGAAACTTACAGACCTCCTGAAAAAAGTAAACGATGGTTCCACTATCTTAAATGCTCCACCAACCATCAAGGCATGGCACAACTTGCTACTTTTTGGCAATGTCTGCTTAGCTGTGCCGGAAAGAAGGGGAAAGAGGCTAGCCTCAATGATAATTAAATCCTTAAGAGATTTTCCTAGAGTTGATAACCTCATTCACCTTCCCCGTCAACACAAAAAAGGGAGAGGCAGAACCCCCACTCACTCTACTGACAGTGAAAAAGTCAGAGTCCAGGTGAGCAAGAAAATTGAAGAGGGCAACACAGTGGGGGCAATCAGAATTATTACCAGTGAAGATACAGTTGCTCCCAGGGATGCTGACACGGCTGAAGCACTTAGAGGAAAGCACCCTGCCAGGGAAACCAGTGGCACCAACAGTTCCAACACCTCTGTCCCCACTATGGAACCATTGATTGTGGAAGACTCAGACATTTACAAAGCAATAATGTCGTTCCCATCTGGCTCTGCTGGGGGTTACACTGGAATAAGGCCACAGCATTTAAAGGAAATGGTTAATCCAGTTATTGGGGAAATTGCAGAGACACTGCTTTCAGAGATCACAAGGTTCGTCAACAATTCCTTGGCTGGTCTGATTCCTGATGAAATTAGACCTTTCTTTTTTGGTGCAACACTTTGTGCACTTAAAAAGAAGGATGGAGGAATTCGGCCAATTGCAGTAGGCAACACGTTACGCCGCCTCGTATCCAAAGCTGCTGTCCGAAGTATTCGTGCACAGGCAGCCATGATGCTTCAACCAAACCAGCTTGGCTTTGGGGTCTCTCAAGGAAGTGAAGCAGCGGTTCATGCAACAAGGGCATATATCAACAACCTGCCTGAGGACAATGCAGTGGTAAAATTAGATTTCAAGAATGCGTTCAATCTCCTGAAAAGAGACGTGGTATTAGCAGCAGTACAAGAACATTTCCCTGGTCTCTTCCCTTTTGTTTCAGCTGGGTATAGCAAGGAATCAATGCTTCTCTTTGGAGAGCATGAAATCACATCATCCGAGGGTGTCCAACAAGGAGATCCTCTTGCACCATTTCTCTTCTGTATTGCAGTTAGGGAAATCACAGTCAGACTGACCAGCGAGCTAAACATCTGGTTCCTAGATGATGGCACACTAGCAGGTACAAAAGAGTCCCTCCTACATGACCTTACACAGGTAATGACACGGGGACAGGAAATGGGTCTCATCCTGAATCCATCCAAATGTGAAATCATCTCAGTCAGTCAACAAGTGATAAATGCAGTGAGATCAAAACTACCAGGAGCAGCAGTCATTGCCCCCACAAATAGTGTCTTGCTAGGAGCACCTCTGGGAAGCAATGCCATTGACACAATTCTCAGGAAGAAATTGGAAGAGTTAAGGAGAATGGAACAACGAATAGGCAATCTGGACACCCACGATGCCTTGTACCTTCTCACAAAGTGCTTGAGTCTGCCCAGGTTGACATATTTCCTAAGATGTGCGCCTTCATATGATAACCCTATACTGCACGAATATGACAGTATTCTGAGGCAGATTTTTACGAAAGTACTTAACCTTACTCTAGAAGACGGGCAGTGAAACCAAGCTACACTTCCAGTCAGACTAGGAGGCATTGGTGTCCGCAAGTCATCACAGATTGCGTTACCTGCTTTTCTGTCCTCGTGTATTGCATCCAGAGAGCTTGTAGCAGCGATTCTCCCTGAACATCTTAGGGACAAGATTGGAGCCCAGGACCAAAAATTCATTGACGGAGCAATGATCTGGGATAATCTAACGGGCTCAGAAACCAGACCTGCTCCCCCCAACAACTACAAACAATCGCACTGGGATGGTCCAATAGTGGAAAATATAGCCTCAACGATGCTTCAGAGTGTGTCAGGGAAGGATAGAGCCCGCCTGCTGGCAGTGAGAGCCCCTCATGCTGGGGACTTTCTGTTGGCTGTTCCCAACTCCAGGCTTGGCACACGCCTCGACCCACAGACCATCCGCATCGGTGTTGCCCTTCGACTTGCCGCCCCTATTCTCGCCGAACACAGGTGTATTTGTGGCAGTGAAGCAGCAGACCGATTCGGGTACCATGGTCTTGTGTGCCGTAAATCCGAGGGAAAGATTGCAAGACATGAGGAGGTTAATAACATTATCAAGAGGAGCCTCACAACAGCTGGATGCCCAGCAATAAGGGAGCCACCGCAACTATGCAGATCTGACGGCAGCCAGAAGCGTCCAGATGGTATCACCCTTCAAGCCTGGACAGATGGGAAGCAGGTGGTGTGGGACTATACATGTGCATCTACCTTGGCTGATACCTATCTCCAATACACCAGGGAGGAAGGAGGGGCAGCTGCCAGCTTTAGGGAGTCCCAAAAGTCTAGAAAATATGGAGAACTTGCCCATCATTATATGTTTGTTCCCATAGGCTCAGAGACCCTTGGCTCATGGGGAAAGAGTGCATCTAATTTCCTTAAGGAGCTGGGAAAAAGACTCATCAGGGTAACTAGGGATCCCAGGGCAGCTAGTTTTCTGTTCCAGCGGCTCAGTGCGGCTGTTCAAAGGGGTAATGCATGCTGCATTTTGGGCACACGCCCCAGCTCTGAGGAGCTGGATGAGATTTTCGCCTTATAATCGGTGATACACACGTAACAACATGTACCGTATATGCCACCTTTATATCAACAATGTATCTCTTAAATCTTCTGTACCATATTATGTAATAAAATATTCCTATTGGTAAAAAAAAAATAGTTTAAAAGATGGGGTGGTAGGGGAAGTGGAATATTCAAATGGCTTCAGGAAGAAATCCAAATATTCTTCCTCGAAGCCTTTTTATCCACTTCTCCGAGGCTATGGGTCCCACAATTTACACCAGAGGTGGACCCCATCCTATATATATATATATATATATATATATATATATATATATATATATATATATATATATATATATATATATATATATATATATATATATATATATATATATATCGTGCCGAATGCCGAATAGGTAAAATTGGTCAATTAGCAAGAACTCGTTTAAAATTAGATATTTTCTAAAATTTTCTCTTATACGTTTAAAGATATTTTTTTCATTTATGTTCATGTAAAAATTAATAATTTTCTACGAAAAGAACCTTACAAAACTTACCTAACCTTATTATAACAAGCGCAATTTAATATAGATAAGTTTACAATAATTTAATAATAAGCAAACTCATGAAATATATTTTTTTTCGTTAGGCTCAGAATGATTTTTGAAATTATTGCATACACAAATTATCGCTTGCCTTATTCGGCAAGAAGAGCGTTTCTATTTAAGCCAATATCGCAAGTTTTATCAATTCGATACGAAATGTGTGTATGTGTGTGTGTGTGTGTGTGTGTGTGTGTGTGTGTGTGTGTGTGTGTAATGAAGATCCGATTGATGCTTCTGGACGTTAAGGGGGAAAATCAATATTTTTTCAACTATTTGGCTAAACGAATGAAAAGGACAAAGATGGATTTGTGAGTATCGTGATATGAAACTATAAATGATTGCTCATGAGTAATGACCAAACTCCTTTGGTGCAGAATGTGAGGTTGTTTGATGAAAGATGAATATAGGACGGTAAAGGGCGTTCAATGATTCCTATTTCTCTCTCGTTGCAAATGGCTACACTGAAGTCAGATCCCTGCATAGTCGACATGAAAGCAGAGTGTGACTGCTAAACTGACTCACTTTCACAGCTCACACACTTTCAGCAGTGAGAATTGTCTGCCGAAATAGAGAGATTGTCGTAGAGTATATGAAAATAGTTGAGTTAATAGCTTGGCAGCTGGTCCAGTCCAACTAGGGCTCAGTGGTAGATTGCTGGGATCGCATCCGAAACGAACTTGTTTTGGCTCCCGGGCCCTGAGAAAAGTAGGGGCATGTCTCTTCCACCTGCTGAACCCTTTTTACATAATCCACATTAGTAGACTAAAATGGATTTCTTCATAGAACGTGTTACAAGACTTAAGAATGGGATTTTAGTTTAGCTGAGGCCTGACAGCAGCTTTTATCCTGTAAATGATCAGTGTAAAATAATCAAGAAATACGACAACGCATTCAAGGTCTCACGCACCACATATACTGTGAGTAACAGTTATTTAAAAATATCCAGTTATTTTTATATACAAATATAAAACAACGGATGGTGTAAACTGAAAACCGTTAAGAAACAGTCGATATAGTTCGGTCTATTTTTTTCCGTCATATGGCAGCAAGATTAACTTTCCCCTAAAAATTGCTATTTCCTCGTTTCCACCACCATATTTCCGCCATGTTATGGAAACCAGTTAACTACTACTTGTGAAACTGACGGCGATTATTCTCTAAGACGGGGAGTTATTCACGAGCTGTGGTTCTTATAATTTTTTATAATATTTACCCATTGAAGTAGCCAGCGAAGAAGTAATTGCACATCATTTTTCATTTTGAATGAGAAAGCAAAATAAAGAAAATAATGAAAGAGTATATAGTTCTACTGTCTTCCACTTATGTCCTTGAATTTGCATTAATAAAGCCAATGGATTGCGAAACGTCTATAATAAATATACCCAGATGCTGCATATGTGTCTAATTTTCATCCTGTCGGAATTGTATATACTACTCATTTACAATGTGAAAGACACTGCAACATCATCAAATCTTGGTTCAGAGGACATGTCCACAACCTACTTAACTATCACTGACTCGTTCCTTGTGGTTGATCTACTTCCACTAGGGAATCCTTCCTACCAGTGACAATGTCTTCGTCTGCTACACGTTCCTCACAACCTAACGCCAGTATATAAGCGCCAAGCCAACCTTTCCTGTGCTTCAGACTTTTCACTACTACGGTGTTCCTCACCAACTCCAAGGCTGAGGGACAGATTACCTCATCTTTTGTATATAGTTCTACTATCTTCTGTAATTTTCACTATCAAGAATATTTTATTTCCATAATTTACACAAAACATTCGATTAAGTTATCTAATAAAATTATACAATTTATGTATAAGATATGAAGCTGAGTTATTTTTGTCTTTGAATCACAAGTCCTTCATTCAGATATTGACATGACACATTTAAGCAATTCAGCATGCCATAAATCATATGTTAGAGACAAAATTATCAGTCATAGTTGATACTACTTCTTGATCAGCTTAGAGAAGTTAGGCTTTGTTACGGAGAGCCCACATCACAGGCCATGAGGAATTTCAGTTCATTTTTTGACGAGTAAGGCACACACTTGGAGTATACCTGGAGAGGGTTTCGGGGTCAACGCCCCCGTGGCTCGGTCTGTGACCAGGCCTCGCGGTGAACCAGATCCCGATTAATCAGGCCAGCTTGCATGCTGGCAGCACGCAAGCCGACGTACGAACCACAGCCCAGCTGGTCAGGTACTGAGTTTAAGTGTTTGTCCAGCTCCTCCTTGAAGACAGCCAGGGGTCTATTGGTAATCCCCCTTATGTATCCTGGGAGACAGTTGAACAGTCTTGGGCTCCTGACACTTATTGAGTTTTCTTTTAGCGAACTCATTGCACCCCTGCCTTTCATTGGGGGGATGCTGCATCGCCTTCCCAGTCTTTTGCTTTCGTCTGGAGTGATATTCGTGAGCAGGAATTTCCAAGTGTATATTATCATATACCTTTCTCTCCTGTGTTCCACGGAGTACAAATCAAGAGACTTCCACCGTTCCCAGTAATTTAAGTCCTGTATCGTATTTATACGTACCGTGAAAGTTATCTGTACATTCTCTAGGTTTGCATTTTTGTCTGCTTTGAAAGAGGCCGTTAGTTTACAGCAATATTCCAGCCTGGAGAGAACAAGCAATTTGAAGAAAATCATCATGGGTTTGGCATCCGGAGTTTTGAAGGTTCTCATTATTCATCCTATCAATTTCCTAGCAGCTGTGGTAGATACATTGTTGTGATCTTTGAAAGTGAGATCCTCTGACACTATCCCTCCTAGGTCCTTCACATCAGTTAGTTTTTCGCTCTACTCTATGGACGGAATTTATTTTGTACTCCGATTCAGTTTTAATTTCCTCGCGCTCTCCATATTGGAGCAATTGAAATTTCTCTTTACTGAAACTTCATTTTGTCTTCTGTGGCCAATTTATAGATCTGGTTAATATCCGCTTGAGACCTGTGGTGTCTTCGATGGATTACACTGTCATACAAATTCTGTATCATCGGCAAAGGAAGATACGGCGCTGTGGCATACATCTCTGTCAGATAACAGAATGTTCCTTGTGGAACAGACTTTTCACTGTAGCAGCCTCATACTTTACTATTACTCTGTGTTCTATTTGTTAAGGATCCATCTACCCAATTTTCATATTATTCCTTTATCATGCATTTTTTGTGCTATTGCACCATGATCGCACTTGTCAAAGGCTTTCACGAAGTCTGTGCATACTACATCTGCATTGTGATTGTCCTCCATATCATCCAAGACCATGTCATAGTTGTCCAGTAGTTGGGACAGACAGGAGCGACCTACTCTAAACCCATGCTGCCCTGGGTTGTGTAACTGATGGGTATCAAAGTGGGTGGCGATCTTGTTTCTTAGAACCCTTTCAAAGATTTTTATGATATAGGATGTTAGTGCTATCGGTGTGTAATTCTTTGCAATTGCTTTACTACCACCTTTGTGGAGTGAGGTTATGTCTGTTGTTTTTAGTGACTGTGGGATGACCCCCTGTGTCCATGCTCCCTCTATAGAATGCTAAAGGCTCGTGAAAGAGGCTTTTTGCATTTCCTGATGAGCACGAAGTTCCACGAACCTGGGCCTGTGGCAGAGTGCATGGGCAACATGTACAACAGTTAGGTATCTTTACTGAAAGGTTTCGCTTATGCGATTAGCTTTTTCAGCCAAATATAAATGAGAATAAATTGGAAGCAGCAAGAGTAGTGGCGAGGTAAAGATGATTTTATCAGTCTATCAGTCTTGCTGTTACATCTTTTCGTTACGTTAGCATTTTCTGCAGCTCTGCTTGGGATCCCCTAAACCTCGAAATGTGTACCCAGGTGGATCCCCGCCTGCACTTGTGCACCTTGTTTCAAGCAAGTTACATGGGGCAGCTACTATTACAACCATACCATTCAGCATTTCCTAGCTTACAATTTTAAAAATATTGGATAGAGCACGTGCGTCACATTATGCACAGAGAGAGATAATCTCATGAGCATGCTTTCGTGTTCTACCTCAACCTGTGAGCAAAAAACGAGCAGACCCTAGGAAATAAAAAAAAGAATTGGTGATCAGTGTTGGTGTTTCCGAAGGCCTTCGTTTTCATTTTTCATCCTATCTCCAATCCAAACCCCAGTGAGAGACCGTTCCAGTCAACTATGCCTCTAATATTGATGAACCGTACAATGTTCCCTTCATGTTTTGTAATTTCCATCACCATCATCTACGTGCCGACTTATGGTAGCCGCGCCTGATCATATACAATGTTCGGAAGCTGCAACACTAACATCACACAGCACTTCTGATCCTATAATACCTAATTCAGAGAGGTATTGCCAGAAGATCTTTAGTCTCTTCAGTTTAAAACATTAATCCTTATTTTGGTAAACCAGGTACCTCAGCATAAGATCAATCTCATTGACCCATTGGTTATTCATGCTAAACATTATCCATCTTCCACCAAGATAGGATAATCCATAAAAGGAAAAATATTCACCATCATTTAGTCAATAGCTGTCTTACTAGAAATGTACTGACATCTCATTTCATATGACCTTCTAAATTGCAGCATCTCCACCTCTGGTTTAGAGTGACCTGGAAGTCTCAAGTATAACTAACTGGTTTTCCCGACTCCCCTCACAAATGTTACTATGCTCGTTCTTCACCAGCACGTAAAGCAATAAAAAAACACTTGTCTCTACCCACTCTGATCTAAAACACACACACACACATACACACACACACACACACACACACACACACACACACACACACACACACACACACACACAAAAAACGAAAGGAGAAATGGGAGGAAATGAAAAAGGAGAGCAGAATAACCCAGGATCAAATGGAAGGACAAGCGCACCCCCCAGAAACACCTGCAGAAGGACTCCAGCCACGACACCCCCAAGGCAACTGAACATTCCAAACCAACCATCACACACCGATCCCTCTGTTTCCACCCCCCGCACCACAGTTACAGTATTAGAACAGAAGTTGAAGGTTTGGTACACAAATGCAGATGGATTAACGAATAAACATGAGGAATGGCAAGAAAGAATCAATGAGAAGTCCCCAGACATCATAGCAGTTACAGAAACAAAACTCATGGAGACAATAACAGATGCAATCTTCCCACAAGGATACCAGATCATGAGGAAAGATAGAAGGGGTAGGGGGGGAGGTGGGGTTGCTCTGCTCGTAAAAAACAGATGGAAATTCGAGAAAATGGAAGGAATAGATGAGACAGGAGAAAGAGACTACATAGCAGGTACACTTCAGTCTGGGGAACACAAAGTGGTCATTGCAGTGATGTATAATCCACCACAGAACTGCAGGAGGCCAAGAGAGGAATATGAAGAGAGCAACAGAGCAATGGTGGACACACTTGCTGAGGTGGCAAGAAGAGCTCACTCCAGCAGAGCAAAGTTGCTGGTTATGGGGGATTTCAACCACAGGGAGATTGACTGGGAAAACCTGGAGCCACATGGGGGTCCCGAAACATGGAGAGCCAGGATGTTGGACGTGGTGCTGGAAAACCTCATGCACCAACATGTTAAGGACACTACCAGAGTGAGAGGGGAGGATGAACCAGCAAGATTGGACCTTGTGTTCACCCTGGGCAGCTCAGACATTGAGGATATCAAGTATGAGAGTCCCCTAGGAGCTAGCGACCACGTGGTTCTGTGCTTTGAATACATAGTAGAGCTGCAAGTGGAGAGAATAACAGGAGTAGAATGGGAAAAGCCTGACTATAAAAGAGGGGACTACATAGGGTTGAAGAACTTCATGCGGGAGGTCCAGTGGGACAGAGAACTGGCAGGAAAGCCAGTAAATGAAATGATGGAATATGTAGCAACAAAATGCAAGGAGGCAGTGGAAAGGTTCATTCCCAAGGGCAACAGTAACAACGGGAAGACCAGAACAAGCCCCTGGTTTACCCGACGGTGTAAGGAGGCAAAAACAAAGTGCAATAGAGAATGGAAAAAGTACAGAAGGCAGAGAACACACGAAAATAGGGAGATCAGTCGCAGAGCCAGGAATGAGTACGCACAGGTAAGGAGGGAGGCCCAGCGACAGTATGAAAATGACATAGCATCGAGAATCAAGACTGACCCGAAACTGTTGTATAGCCACATCAGGAGGAAGACAACAGTCAAAGACCAGGTGATCAGATTAAGGACAGAAGGTGGAGAACTCACAAGAAATGATCAGGAGGTATGTGAGGAGCTGAACAGGAGATTTAAGGAAGTTTTTACAGTAGAGACAGGAAGGGCTGTGGGAAGACAGCACAGAAGGGAACATCAAGAGGGAATATACCAACAAGTGTTGGATGACATACGAACAACTGAGGAGGAGGTGAAGAAGCTCTTAAGTGACCTTGACACCTCAAAGGCGATGGGACCGGACAACATCTCCCCATGGGTCCTTAGAGAAGGAGCAGAGATGCTGTGTGTGCCTCTAACCACAATCTTCAACACATCCCTTGAAACTGGGCAACTACCTGAGAAATGGAAGACAGCTAATGTAGTCCCCATATTTAAGAAAGGAAACAGAAACGAGGCACTAAACTACAGACCTGTGTCTCTGACATGTATTGTGTGCAAAGTCATGGAGAAGATTATCAGGAGGAGAGTGGTCGAACACCTGGAAAGGAACAAGATTATAAATGAAAACCAGCATGGGTTCATGGAAGGCAAATCTTGTATCACAAACCTCCTGGAGTTTTATGACAAGGTAACAGAAGTAAGACACGAGAGAGAGGGTTGGGTAGATTGCGTTTTCCTAGACTGCAGGAAGGCCTTTGACACAGTTCCCCACAAGAGATTAGTGCAGAAGCTGGAGGATCAGGCACACATAAAAGGAAGGGCACTGCAATGGATAAGGGAATACCTGACAGGGAGGCAGCAACGAGTCATGGTACGTGAAGAGGTATCACAGTGGGCGCCTGTTACGAGCGGGGTCCCACAGGGGTCAGTTCTAGGACCAGTGCTATTTTTGATATATGTGAACGACATGATGGAAGGAATAGACTCTGAAGTGTCCCTGTTCGCAGATGACGTGAAGTTGATGAGAAGAATTAAATCGGACGAGGATGAGGCAGGACTGCAAAGAGACCTGGAGAGGCTGGACATGTGGTCCAGTAACTGACTCCTCGAATTCAATCCAGCCAAATGCAAAGTCATGAAGATTGGGGAGGGGCAAAGAAGACCGCAGACAGAATATAGGCTAGGTGGACAAAGACTACAGACCTCACTCAGGGAGAAAGACCTTGGGGTGACCATAACACCGAGTACATCACCGGAGGCACACATCAACCAAATAACCGCTGCAGCATACGGGCGCCTGGCAAACCTGAGAATAGCGTTCCGATACCTCAATAAGGAATCGTTCAAGACACTGTACACTGTGTATGTTAGGCCCATACTGGAGTATGCAGCACCAGTCTGGAACCCACACCTGGTCAAGCACGTCAAGAAGTTAGAGAAAGTACAAAGGTTTGCAACAAGGCTAGTCCCAGAGCTCAAGGGAATGTCGTACGAGGAAAGGTTAAGGGAAATCGGACTGACGACACTGGAGGACAGAAGGGTCAGGGGAGACATGATAACGACATACAAGATACTGCGGGGAATAGACAAGGTGGACAGAGATAGGATGTTCCAGAGAGGGGACACAGGGACAAGGGGTCACAACTGGAAGCTGAAGACTCAGACGAGTCACAGGGACGTTAGGAAGTATTTCTTCAGTCATAGAGTTGTCAGCAAGTGGAATAGCCTAGCAAGTGAAGTAGTGGAGGCAGGAACCATACATAGTTTTAAGAAGAGGTATGACAAAGCTCAGGAAGCAGAGAGAGAGAGGATCCAGTAGCGATCAGTGAAGAGGCGGGGCCAGGAGCTGAGTCTCGACCCCTGCAACCACAATTAGGTGAGTACAATTAGGTGAGTACAGGTCACAAAAATGGAGGAAGAGTGGGGAAGGAAGCTATCTGAGCTCGGCAGGGTAATGGAGGAGAGGATAGCTGAAGAGAGCAGGAAGTGGGGACTGCAAGTCTTAGCAGCAGAAGATAAGATAAAGTGCTTAGAAGAGGAGCTAAAAAACCTGAAACAGAATAGAGAGACATATGGCAGCACAGGAATGACATCAGGGACTTCTATACCAGTCACAGACGAGGGGGCTGAAGGGATTCAGGAAAAGATGAGTACAGGAAGACCAGTCGTGAAGCCTGCAGTCAATGCAGGAGACAAGACTTATGCAGAGACTCAAACAGTCAACTATAGTGGCAAGGAACAGCTGAGCAGGGAAGACAGTCCACTGAGCATAGGGGCTGCAGCAAAGGCAGGGGCTGAATGCAGGAACATCTCGATGGAAGGAGATAAAACACCTCAGAGGACACAAAGAGAGATACAGTGGGAGGAGGAGAGGGAGAGGTCAGTGTTTGTCTATGGGCTCCAAGAAGTTGAAGGGGAAACCTATGATGAAAGAATCCAGGGAGAGAAGAAAGCGATCGAAGGTATCTTGAAAGCAATAGGAGAGGGAGACATGACCAGGGTGGCAAATTTTCGGAGAATTGAGTGGTTTGCACGCAGGAGACAGCCTGTCAAAGTAGTCTTCAAGGCTGAATCAGCTAGAGCCAGGATCCTGCAGGAGAAAGCACGACTGAGGGACAAATCAAAGTACCAGAGCATGTACCTCAATCGTGACAGAACACAGGAGGAAAGGACAAGAGTGAGAGAGAGGGTACAAAAACGAAAGGAGGAACGGGAGGCATTGATGAGGACGAACAGAACCCAGACTCAGGTGAAAGGACAAATACACCCTACAGAGACACCCACAGAAGGACTCCAACCACAACAACCCCAAAGCAACTGAACAACCTCAACCAAAACCCACACACTGTTCCCTCTGCCCCAACCCCCCTACCACAAACCCCAACACAGCTGAACAATCTCAACCAATGCCCACACATTGTTCCCTCTGCCCCCACCCTCACATCACAAACCCCACTACCACAGCAGCTCCCTACGAGCACTCTGCCCTCACCCCCCCACCACAAATCCCACCCACACAACAAACCCCCATAGCCCCCTCAGGTCTCCCACCCCCAACCCCAATATTCTGCCAGGTTCACCGTGATAGACAAGAAGCTGAAGGTGTGGTACACAAACGCAGATGGAATAGCATATAAATACGAGGAATGGCATGAAAGAATCAATGAGAAGTCTCCAGACATCATAGCAGTCACAGAAATGAAACTCGCTGAGACAGTAACAGACGCAGTCTTCCCACCAGGATGTCAGATCATGAGGAAAGATAGAAAGAGCAGAGGGGGATGAGGGGCTGCACTGCTCATAAAAAAACAATGGAGTTTCGAGGAAATGGAGGGCATGGACGAGATTTGAGAAAGGGACTACATAGCAGGCACAATTCAATCTGGGGAACATAAGGTAGTCATTGCTGTGATGTATAACCCACCACAGAACTGCAGGAGGCCAAGTGAGGAATATGATGAGAACAACAGAGCGGTGGTGGACACACTGGCTGAGGTGGCACGATGAGCTCAAACGTGCAGAGCAAAGTTACTGGTTTTGGGTGATTTCAACCACAGGGATTTCGATTGGGAAAACCTGGAACCTCATGGGGGTTCCCCCAAAACATGGAGAGCCAAGATGATGGATGTGGTACTGGAAAACCTCATGCATCAACACATCAGGGACACTACCAAAGAGCAAGGGAAGGAAGAACCAGCAAGGCTGGACCTTCTGTTCACCCTGAGTAGCTCAGACATTGATGACATCACATATGAGAGGCCCCTCGGAGCTAGTGAGCACGTAGTCCTGAGTTTTGATTACATAGTAGAGTTACAGGTGGAGAGGGTAACAGGAGTCGAATGGGAAAAGCCAAACTATAAAAGGGGGGACTACACAGGTATGAGGAACTTCCTGCGGGAGGTGCAGTGGGACAGAGAAATGGTAGGAAAGACAGTAAATGAGACGATGGAATTAGACCTGTTGGTGTCCTTCCTCAGACCTAACCTAATTACCCCTAATACCCCCTTCCCTATCCCATCCTCCTCATCCTCCCTTTTTCCTTTCCTCCTCCTCCTCCCCCCCTTCCCTTTTGCCCTTCCTCTTTTTGGTCTTTGGGATTTTTTCCACAGGCACGCTAGTTCCTGGGTAGGGGAAAGGGTACCGAGGTCCATCCCATTCCATTGAGGTCCTTGGCGGTGGTGTAGTTTGCCGTGGAATCTGGATTGCCTGGAGATGCCCCAATCCCTTTCCGGTCTCCCGAGGGGTGGCTTTGGGTGTCTTTCGGGCGATGGGTGTATCTCTGGAGACTGCCTTTCGGATTCCTGGGGTGGTGGCCAAAGGAGATATGCTTTGTGGCAGACATCCGGCCGCCCTCTTGTGTCCACCGAGGTAGCTCGGCAGATGTGAGGTTGCTATCCCAGATTGCTGGTTTACTGGCATAAAGGGTAGGGTATGGCACGGGTTCCATGCCGCATCTGTGCTACTTGCGGTGCTGAGGTCCTCTTGGGTGCGGAGGGAGATTTCTGGCCTTTTCATTCCTCCTAGGAACTATCCCTCCCCGGTCCCCCCTTTTTTTATTCATTTTTTTCTTTTCTTTTTTCTTTTTTTCTTAAAAAAAAAAAAAAGAAGTAACCTAACCATGGAGGACCCAATCCATGACCCCGCTACCCCCGGGCCCCTTCTTGTTACCACACCATGTTCCGACCCCGCCTTGTCTTTTGACCACTCTTCGGACACTCCTAAGGCCCCTGTACCTCTTGCTGGTGCTGTTTCATCACCCGCTTCAGGTGCTGGGGTTTCGACTGACTCCTTTGATTTGTCTGACCTCCGCTCTCCTTTGACTATGCTTCCAGCCTCTCCCTCTATGGTGCGGCAATTTTCGAATCGCCAGCTCGTCCCACATCGGACCAACTCCGGTCCCACTCCTAAACGCCAACGACAATTGCCTGATGATAATTCTTTGCCATCTTCTCGTTCTACTCAGAAAAGACTAACATGTCGTGCTCTCCCTTTCCACGCTCAGTTTCGGAATACACAATGGACTTTACGACCGACTTCCTCTATTGCCTATCTTTCCGACCATAGTATTGGCTATGCACTCCTATGCCATGTTGGTAGAGATATTTCCTTTCATGCTCTCAAGAGCGGTACCCGCATCACCACTGTCCAGAATGCCACCCAAGCTCGTGATCTTTCTCTTCTTTCACATATCGATACTATTCCTGTCACTATCGAAAAACATCATTTCCTCAATTCTTGTAGTGGTACTGTTATTCTGCCCCATACCATAATCCAACAGAATTTCCAGACATGTGGCAATGACATTCTTGAACAGCTGGAACTCCAAGATCTCCCAATCCTCAAAGTAGACACTTAAGTCCTTCCTGCCCACGAGCGGAGATGTTACCATTGCAATGTGGCTCGATTAACTTTCGACAGCCGTAAACTCCCATCCTCTATTTATGTAGCAGGACATCATTTACACTTTCGAAAGGTGATCCCTATACAGCAACAATGTAGAAACTGTTGGCAATTTGGTCACCCTGCAAAATATTGCAGATCTATAGCTGAATGCCCAGTCTGTGGTGCTGATGACCATTCTAATACGTCTTGTAGTCGACCTCCCTCTTGCCTTAATTGTCATAAGGCTCACCCTTCTTACTCTCGCCATTGCCAGATCTACTTAAATGAGCGAAAAATCCGTTGTCTCAAAGAAGCTGAAAGTCTCCCTTATTCTATAGCAGTTTCTCAACTGTGCCTCCAAGTGAGACTGCTCCGTATTTCTTATTCTCACGTTTCTAAACGTCCCCCCACTTCTGTGGTCCCATCTTCCGCAACTTCCACTGTAGTTACCCCACCCATAGTTACTTCTGTCTCTAATTCTTTTGCTGTCCTGGGCTCAGAAGTCCCTACTTCAACACCTCAGTTTGTTCTCACTTCTTTATGTTCTCCCTCGCAAGCCTCGGTATCAACAAGACATCGTACGACACCTCCTCCCAATCATCTCTCTACTTCTCAGAAGTCCAAAAAATCTCCATTGCTCAAATCTCCTTTAACCCCTCCTTCACTTCTTCCACCTCCAAATTTTACCTTCCCGGTCTCTGTACCTAGTTCTTCCCCTCTCACTGGCTCTGTTACAAGTGTGGAGGTTCACCCTTCTCTTGCTGTGCCTTCCTCCTCTGTCCCCTCCCCAGTTTCTTCCTCTTCTGCCACCTCCCAGGTTTCTGCCTCTTCAGTCCCCTCCCACACTTCTTCTCCAGTTCCCTCCACCCTTTCGTCCACCCCTACTTTGGTACAATCCATTACGGTTCCAATCTTTTCTCACCCTCCTCCTTCCTTCTCCAGTATTGTCTCCCATGTGATGTCTTTGAATTCTGAAACACTTGAAATTATCTCTGAATATATTGCAGAGACCAAACCATCAATGGACACTGATCCACCCCCTGTTCCTTCTCTTTCCTCTCCTCCATCTGCACAACTCCTTTCTTTGCAGTGCACCGTTCCTTCGCTGCTTGAACGTTTTCCGCTACTGCCACTACTGTCCCTCTAGTCCGTACGTACCCTTACCTGCGGATTTTTAGTATTTTTATAGTTGCGAATCATGGCCTATTTACAGTGGAATATATGCGGCCTCAGGGATAATCGAGGTGAGCTTCAGATGCTGCTCTCCCAGTTTTCCCCTGTTGGTGTTTGCTTACAAGAACCAAAATTACACTCTGCAGTTATCTATCCCATCTCAGGCTATAATTTATTGTATTCTTCAGATCCTTTTAGTGATGGGACCTTTAATGAAAGTGCCCTTCTTCTACGCACTGATATTCCGTTCCATCAGCTATTTGTTCGTACTTTGCTGCATTACACAGCAGCCTGTATCCACTTGCATAGGTGGTATACACTCTGTTCTTTGTATCTCTCTCCTTCTCGAGCATTATCTATCCCGGATGTTGCCTTTCTTGTTTCGTCCTTACCGCCACCACTTCTGTTACTTGGCGATTTTAATGCCCATCATTTCCTCTGGGGGGGTCTCATTGTGATTCCCATGGCATTCAGTTGGAGGCTTTTCTTGCTTCCCACCCCCTCCATGTTTTAAATACAGGTACTCCAACCCATTTTGATCCTCGTACTCATACTCTTGTATTGATCTCTGTCTGCTCTTTCTCTACAGCACTAGACTTCACCTGGCCTCTTTTCCCGGACTTGCACAACAGCGATCATTTTCCAATCATTCTTACTCTTCATATTCACCACCTCTCCGTAGCCCACGCTGGCAATTTCACCAGGCAAATTGGGACCTTTACTCACAACTAACTACTTTTAGTGAGGTTCCTTCTTCCTCCATTGATGAGCTTTTACACCTCTTCTCGTCCTCAGTTTTAACCGCAGCTTCTCATTCTATACCCCAAACCTCGGGCAAGCATTCTCAGAAGTACGTGCCTTGGTGGTTTCCTGCTTGTGCTCGTGCAGTACGTTTGAAACGCGCTGCGTGGGGCAGGTACTGGTACAATAGAACCACTGAGAGACTTCTTGAGTTTAAGCAGAAGCGTGCGGTCGCTCACCGTTTCATTCGTGATGCTAAACGCACTTGCTGGCGAGATTATATTTCCACCATCACCTCTGCTTCCTCTGTGAGTGCAGTCTGGAAAAAAGTGCGGAAATTGAGTGG
Source organism: Cherax quadricarinatus (assembly GCF_038502225.1). NCBI lineage: Eukaryota > Metazoa > Arthropoda > Malacostraca > Decapoda > Parastacidae > Cherax > Cherax quadricarinatus. The sequence continues at coordinate 10,983,416 of NC_091327.1, forward strand.
CAAATACTCTCCTGACCCGGCTCCTGTTCTGTGGGTTGCCGGTGTTGATATAGCAAACCCACTTGATGTTGCCATTTAAATTGGCAATCATCTGGTCCGTATTTCTCAGGGGCTCCATCTATACCCCTCGTTTCTTTCCTCAAAGTCTGCCAGAGAGTTAGCACCCTTGGACTTTTCTTCTCTCAAAGAACCGTATAGTGTGCCTTTTACACTTCAAGAACTGGAGGCGACATTCTCAGCTTGCCGATCATCGGCAGCTGGGCCTGACGACATTCATATTCGGATGTTACAACATTTACATAAGTTAGCCCTTGCAGTCCACTTACACCTCTTCAATCTTATTTGATCACAAGGGGTTCTTCCCCAGCTGTGGAAATCTGCCATTGCTCTCCCGTTCCGCAAACCGGGTACTACGGGACATGATGCCTCCCACTATCGTCACGTTGCTCTTACCAGTGCAGTTTGCAAAGTGATGGAACATCTGGTAAATCAACGTTTGATGTGGTATTTAGAGACACAACGGTCTCTCCACTAGTCAATATGGCTTTCATAAGGGCCGTTCTACCATAGACCCCTTACTACGCTTAGATATGTATGTTCGTAATGCCTTTGCAAATAACCGCTCAGGTATTGCCATATTTTTTGACCTTGAGAAGGCATATGACACAACTTGGAGGTATAATATTTTGGCCCAAGCCCACTCCTTAGGCCTCCGAGGCAATCTACCATCCTTCCTTAAGAACTTTTTAACTGACAGACATTTCCGTGTTCGGGTTAATAATGTGCTCTCCCCGGAGTTTGTCCAAGCTGAAGGTGTCCTCCAGGGATATGTTCTGAGCACAATACTTTTTCTCCTTGCTATAAATGATTTGGCCTCTAGTCTTCCATCCAATATTTGGTCGTCACTTTATGCTGATGACTTCGCTATTGCTTGTGCAGGCGCTGACTGTCACCTCATTACAGTTTCTCTCCAGCATGCAGTCGACCGTATTTCTAATTGGGCCACCATGCATGGGTTTAATTTTTCCAGTACCAAAACTCGCCAAATTACTTTCACTAGACGCTCTGTCATTTCCGATCATCCTTTGTACCTTTATGGCTCACGTATCCCTGAACGTGATAGTCAGGTTTCTAGGCCTTCTCTTTGACCGTATGTTATCCTGGAAATCTCACATTACCTCTCTGAAGGCAACTTGTCACAGCCAGCTGAACCTTTTTAAAACCCTTGCTCATCTTTCATGGGGGGCTGATCGTCGAACTCTCCTTCGCCTAAATTTAGCCCTGATTTTATCGAAACTCGATTACGGTGACCAGATCTATTCAGCGGCCTCTCCTGCTACTCTCTCTAGCCTTAATTCCATCCATCATCAGGGATTACGTTTATGCCTTAGTGCTTTTCGCTCTTCCCCTGTTGAGAGCTATGCAGAAGCGAATGTTCCAACTTTGTCTGATCGCCGTGATGCCCATTACCTTCGCTGCTATGTACGCTCTCATGATCTCCACAATCCTTCCATTTATAGAATAGTCACCAATATTAGTAGACATTATTTGTTCGCCGCCCCTGTTTGCTCAGTCCCTTTTCTCTTCACCTACATTTGCTCTTGTCTTCCCTTCAGTTGCCACCTTTCTATGTTCATGTAGCATCTCACTTTTCCCTACACCCCTGGGAAGTTCCAGCTGTTCAGGTCTGTTCTTCGTCACTCCCTTGCTCAAAAGCCCAACTGCCTACGGTAAATTCCCGCTCTCTTTTTCTTGACCACTTCCACTCTCATTCTCATACCATCGCAGTGTACACAGATGGCTCAAAGTCTTCTGACGGTGTCGGATTTGCAGCATTGTTTCTGGACAGCGTCGTGCGAGGACATTTACTGTCTTCGGCTAGCATTTTTACTGTTGAATTGTATGCCATTCTTGCAACACTTATCCATATTGCATCTTTGCCTGTGTCATCATTTGTGGTTGTTTCAGACTCCCTTAGTGTTTTACAGGCTATACAAAAATTTGATACACCTCACCCTCTAGTTCTCCTTATCCAACTTTGGTTACACCGTATCTCTACCAAGCATAAAGATATTGTTTTCTTGTTGGGTCCCTGGTCATGTTGACGTACAGGGCAATGAACAAGCAGACACTGCTGCGCGGTCAGCAGTACATGACCTTCCAGTTTCATATAGAGGTGTTCCATTCACGGACTATTTTGCTGTTATAGCTACCCACCTTCTCACTCGCTGGCAACAATGTTGGTCTGCTCTGCTCAATAACAAACTTCGTTCTATTAAACCGAGTATAGGTTACTGGCCATCTTCTTGTCATCAGTGTCGAGGTTGGGAGATTACTGTCTCCCGCCTTCGCATTGGCCACACTCGTCTTACTCATGGATATCTCATGGAGAGATGCCCTGCTCCTCTCTGTGAGAATTGTCAGGTTCCAGTATCGGTCAGCCACATTCTGTTAGACTGCCCACTCTATCAATGAGCACGCAGAATTTACCTCCAACGTCGTCGTCGCTCTGCTGCTCTCTCTTTACCTTCCCTTCTTGCTGATGGACCCTCCTTTCATCCGGACTCTCTCATTGACTTTTTCACAACTGACATACTCCACAGACTCTGATGATGATACCTTTAGCATTCCCCTCAGCCCTTTCTACCTCAATCTCTTGCTACCCTCTACCCCCGCACTATCCCCTGCCCCGCTGTTTTCTGTAACCTACTAATCATCCCTGCCCCCTTTTGCCGCCTGATACCCTCTCTTCCTTCCCTGCCCTGCAGTGCTGTATAGCCCTTGTGGTTTAGTGCTTCTTTTTTATTATAATGGAGCAGATATACTATGTGTGCCATTAACCACAATCTTCAACACATCCCTTGAAACTGGGCAACTAGCTGAGGTATGGAAGACCGCAAATGTAGTTCCCATTTTTAAAAAAGGAGACAGAAAAGAGGAACTAAATTACAGACCAGTGTCACTGACCTGTATAGTATGCAAAGTCATGGAGAAGATTATCAGGAGGAGAGTGGTGGAGCACCTGGAACGGAATAAGATTATAAATGATAACCAGTACAGATTCATGGAAGGCAAATCCTGTGTCACAAACCTTCTGAAGTTCTATGACAAAGTTACAGAAGTGCGACACGAGAGAGAGGGGTGGGTTGATTGCATTTTCTTGGACTACAAGAAGGCCTTCGACACAGTTCCTCACAAGAGACTAGTGCAGAAACTAGAGGATCAGGCCTGTATAACAGGAAGGGCACTGCAATGGATCAGAGAATACCTGACAGGGAGGCAACAACGAGTCATGGTACGGGATGAGGTATCACAGTGGGCACCTGTGACGAGTGGGGTCCCACAGGGGTCGGTCCTAGGACCAGTGCTATTTCTGGTATATGTGAATTACATGATGGAAGGGATAGACTCAGAGGTGTCCCTGTTCGCAGATGATGTGAAGTTAATGAGGAGAATTAAATCAGATGAGGACCAGGCAGGACCTCAAAGAGACCTGGACAGGCTGGACACGTGGTCCAGCAAATGGCTTCTTGAATTCAACCCTGCCAGTGCAGTCATGAAAATCGTAGAAGGAGAAAGAAGACCGCAGACAGAGTATAGACTAGGTGGCCAAAGACTACAAACCTTGCTCAAGGAGAAAGATCTTGGGGCAACCATAACACCGAGCATGTCTCCGGAGACATACATCAACCAGATAACTGCTGCAGCATACGGGCGCCTGGCAAACCTGAGAATAGCGTTACGATACCTTAGGAATCGTTCAAGACACTGTACAGTGTGTATATCAGGCCCATACTGGAGTATGCAGTTCCAGTTTGGAACCCACACCTGGGCAAACACGTCAAGAAATTAGAGAAAGTGCAAAGGTTTGCACTTTGCTAGTTCCGGAGCTCTGGGGTATGTCCTACGAAGAAAGGTTGAGGGAAATCGGACTGACGACATTGGAGGAAAGGCGGGTCAGAGGAGGCATGATAACGACATACAAAATACTGCGTGGAACAGATAAAGTAGACAGACAGGTTGTTCCAGAGAGGGGACACAGAAACAATGGGTTACAATTGGAAGCTGAAGAGTCAGACGAGTCACAGGGATGTTAGGAAGTATTTCTTCTGTCATAGAGTCGTCAGGAAGTGGAATAGCCTAACAAGTGATGTAGTGGAAGCAGGAACCATACATAGCTTAAAGACGAGGTATGACAAAGCTCTGGAAGCACAGAGAGAGAGAGGACCTAGTAGCGATCAGTGAAGAGGCGGGGCCAGGAGCTGTGTATCGACCCCTGAAACCACAATTAGGTGAGCACAATTAGGTGAGTACACACACACACACACAAACAAGAGCACGCACGCACTCAAGCACACTTTCTTCGTCGTTATGCCCCTTGTACTCGAAACTTCTTTTACGCACTTCGTCCAACTTTTCCTTTAATAACAAATACCTCTGCTTCCTTCCTTCCTTCCTGCCATACCAGACTTATACACCCGTCATGGTCATCTTTTCTGATCCATCTCCTCTAGCAGCGCTTCCTTATGACTTTGGTAACCACATACCGTCTTATGAAATCTAAACTCAGAAATTCTCTGCATAATGTTCTCACCGCAAGCTGTCTGTAAATTGTTTGATCGCTTGATCAGTAAACCGTCGTTTGGTACCTAGATACGGCAACACTCTTCTCGTCATCTTAGCTTTAAGAAGTGTCGTTCTACCATCAGCAGTCTACTATGACTTGATATAAACAGTATATTCGAAATTCCTTCAGTAACAAACATGGAGTGATCATAGGACCGAAACATATCCAGTTTTATGTCTAACCAGTTGCTTAGGTCTTTGATACCAGAGCTTAGTAAATAGGTTGTAGGGGATATCCTCTCTTTCAAGATTCCATGATGCTGATGTGTCAGACAAGAATCTTTACGATAATGATAAACAACATTTTCTGATCCAATAATATAGTTCCACTAGTGGGTCCCGCCCATCTGAGACGTGACTTGCTCTGCTTCACCTTATCTTACACCAGTATAGTCCATCTTCCTGCCTATACATCAAATTCATGGAGACGAAGATACTGAACTCCAGTTTCTAAATTGAGGGAGTGATTATCTCATCTTCCACTGCAAACGAAGGTTGAATGATTGACTGCCTCCTACTGTCTCCAGTTTCAAAACGTTCGGATAATCTTTGTCAAAGACTATTATATACCTGTAATGTTTCAATATCCTAGTGTATGCCATCTCACTTAACTGAACTTGCTTAAAACGTAGTCCACCTTTCTGAGGACCTGATAGGCAAGCTCTTATCAGACTTGACTTCTGTCAAAGATAGGTTGTGGGAAATAATATTCCTCAACCTCCCAGCTTCTCTTATCTAATTGATCGTTATTCATTATCAGGAATTACATTCGTGTCTAGGGGCCTTTCGATCTTCCCCGTTCTAGACTGTATATAGAAGCAAACATCCCTTCCTTAATGGTCTGTAGCCATGCCCATCCTTTATTTTGTTCACTTCCTCTACCTTTACGATTTATATGTATAGAATAAACACATATATTCTTAAGACAAATTCATTCAATAATCTATTCTATTTGTTAAACCCTTAGTCTCCAAGTTTGTACTGTGGAAATCTTTTTAAGTCTGTTCCCCTTTATACTAACTCTTTACCGTACTCTTCTCTCCCTTGGGAAGTTCCAGGGAGTCATATTTCTCTTTCATGCCTGAAGGCTAACGCATCCGGTACGAATTCGCACTCATTTTTCTTTGAACACTTTCGTGTATTTTATCCTTTGGTGGTGAACAACTATGGTTCGAAATCCCTAGAAGAAATAGGTTATGTGGCTGTCTTTCCAAATATAGAAAAACAGACCAAGGACATTTAATGGAGAAGGTCAGCATTTTCACTGCAGAGTTATGTGTAATAGAGGTTATGCCGAATTTCTAGCAGAAGCACAAAGAAATTTGTTCAGTATTGTTCCAGTGACTGAAACTGCTGGCAACTAGTGGCTGGGCTTAGGTAGAGGAGAATAAATTGTTTTCCTTGAAACTGCAGTTAGTCTCCTGGTCATCTTTCCATTGTTGTTGTGGGTGGGAAACAACTCTGGTATGTTTATGAAGCGGTCACGCGATTCACAAATACAAGATGGCTTTAACACTTATCATTTTAGTAATTGTCCTGTCTGCCAGGTTACGCAGAATTAATTTTTGGCAACTTAAATGCCCAGGTACTCGTTTTAATAACCCTCTTCCAAGAAATCCCTACCCTCGATGCAGATTTTCTCAGACTTTTTAACAGATTCATTCTCGTTGCATCAGTTATGATGTTTACTTAATTCATTCACTAACCCTCAACTTCACTAACCTCTGCCCTTACAACTAAGCCACTCTTTTCTCTGTAACTCATGCGGGGTTGCCGATTCTTTCCGAAAATATAATAATAACAATTGCTAATGGAACTTTAGAATCTGTATTGTTAATTGTCTCTCTTGACTACCTCCTACTCTTAGAGTGATTTTCATGCACTGATATTGAACAAATTTAGATACTATGTCGTGAACTCGGTTGTTGCTGAAAACTTTCACTGAAATTAATTGGTAATTAATAGCTCACCGTGTGTCAAAGGAGAGCCATTATTGTGTAATACCTGCTATTTAAAATTTCCTTCTCATTCTGTGCTAGAGGTATCCCTGCTTTTTTAATTAATTTATTTCGCAAGCTTTAAGGCCATATTTATAAACAAAAAAAAAACATATTTTCAAAAAATTATATATTAAAAAATACAATTATCTGAAAAGCACATATCATTTCGGGAATATCGATGGACCAGCTTCCCAATGACTCAAAAAAAATTTTAGGTTTAATATGTTTTACCATGATAGTAAACTATTAAACATTATCCATACTACTTATATGTACTATATACTGTATACGTCGGCCAGTAACTGACACCCATACGTATATATATATATATATATATATATATATATATATATATATATATATATATATATATATATATATATATATATATATAATATGAAGTTGACAAGTACATGAACGAGATACATGGCTAACACTTGGGTATATATTTGTCGATCAAATACTGGAATCTGTGGAAGACGTGTAGAAATGGTTATAGGTCATCCGTCCCTCGGTCTTGATGAATCAGTCGGAGATGACGGAAAACGTGAAGAAGTAATTTAAGGTTTCCTGTCAATTAGTTCTGATATCTCAGTCATGGAGAGTGTTGGACTGAACACGTCCTTTCAAGGCAGAGAGACTGATCATCACAATTACTACTTCATGAACTTCCATCCTCTCCAATATTCTTCTATGTTTAAGAGATAAAGCTACTGGTTAGCGAGACTTCTCCAGTGAAATTACCCAAGTGCTGCGCGTGTCTTATTCACGTAGATCTACTCTTTGCTTCTGTATCATTTTCTTCGTGTAAATTCGTTTATACCAGAGTTTATTTTACTTTTTGAATACACCATTTCTATAACCAGTGTGCCTCGTGGTACCTCCTGTGCGACCTGTGGTCTGTCCTTGTAACCTGTGTTTCCTGTGGTCCCTCCCTGAAACCTCAGTGCGTGTTTTGTGGTCCCTCCTGGTGACCTGTATGTCCCTTGGTCCCTCCCTGTAACGTGTATCCTGTGGTCCTCTTTGCAATTTCAGTGTGTTTTCCTTGTACTCTGTCTTTCGTGGTCCCTCCTCGTACCTTGTCTCTCGTGGTCCCTCCTTGGACCCTCCCTCTCGTGGTCCCTCCTTGGACCCTCCCTCTCGTGGTCCCTCCTTGTACCCTCTCTCTCTCTCTCTCTCTCTCTCTCTCTCTCTCTCTCTCTATTGGTCCCTCTTTATAACCTCTCTCTCGTGGTCCCTCCTTGTACCCTATCTTTCGTAGTCCCTCCTTGTATCCTGGCTCTCGTAGTCCCTCCTTGTACCCTGTCTCCCGTGGTCCCTCCTTGTACCCTGTCTATCGTGATCTCTCCTTGTACCTTGTCACTTGTGGTCTCTCCTTGCACCCTGTTTCCTAGTCCCTCCTTGTATCTTCACAGTGTGTGTCGTGGTTCCTCCCCTTAATATCACATTGTCGCGTGGTCCTTGTAACATCACAGTGTATGTGTCCTCACATCACTGTTTGTCCTGTGGCCGGACAGCCTTTCATTTCGTTCTCGGCCTAAAGCTACTATACACCAAGTATGATGGACTTTAACAGGCTTCTCAACAACTGTTGCGACAACTTCGCAATATTCATTGGCATGCGATGTCCTTCCCACGCCAGTGAGAGGCGAGGAATATGAGGAGGCAAAAGTTACCTGCTTTCTGTGAACCCCTGCAGCAAGTTAGAGCTCACCAGTCGTCTATAAAGGTCAATATGTAGTCATTAGCGTATTAGAACCATATCATCGTTTTCTATAACATATCCATTACCATAAGACGGGAAACATGCTTAACCGTTGTGGATATTATTTATAGGAATATTAGCAAGAATAATAAGAATTATTAATAGTAGTAGAATTAGCATATTATATTTAAAATAATGTTGATGGCGCTACTAAAAGCTGATTCTATTTACCATGTACTACGGAACGAGGTGTTTAATGCATGCTGCAAAAATTTTGGATTTAGGCTCCAAAACTCATTTGTCTAGATTGCTAACATATTCAGACTGATGAAAATGACAAAATCAGCGGGTCGAGGTAATTTATTAGAATTTGCATCGTTATATTAATTCATAAAGAAACACGAAAAACGGAATGTAATATAGTGGCTGAGGAAAAGTCCGTGAGGTGCAAAATCTAGCAAGGTCTGCGGCTAAGGGGTCAAGGTCTTCTACTAGAATGTAACGTTTTAGATTAGAAGACAAGGTCTCCCACTAGTAGGTAACGTCTCCCACTAGAAGGTAAGGTCTCCCACTAGAAGGTAAGATCTCCCACGAGTAGGTAAGGTTTTCGACAAGTGTGTGAAGTCTCAAGAAATAGTAGTGTTGGTTGAAGTTAAGATCAAATTTGCAAAGATCTCGGAGAGAGAGTATGATAAGGATTTTGTGAAATTATGCAAAAAGTATGTATCCCTCCAACTCAGCGGCATGCAGGTATACAGCTGGTATAACTGTCTGCAGCTGGTGGGCAGGAGGTATACCCATATTATGAATTCAATATATTCATGAATAACACAACACACACACACTTGTATAAAATGCGCCACCTACACCCACCCACCCTTTTCCCATATTTTCATCACAGACCCATCCTTCTTCCTTCCCCATCTTACCAAAGTTCTGGTCATACCTCGACCTCTAGCGGCGATTAATATTAATTCCTAATACATTCTGCTACTCCGATGACTAATTTTGGCTGAGGTGAGTTTATCCTGTGGTTAGAGATGTTACCAAGTACTATTCACGGGTTTCTAGTATCGTCCCTTTGGCAGGCATATCTGTCGTTCTTGAAGTTTCTTCCATAAGAACATAAGAAAGAACGAACACTGCAGCAGGCCTACTGGCCTATGCGAGGCAGCTCCATTTCTCCCACTAGCTTAAGCTAATACCTTGACCTAGTGAGGTCAGACACGTCACTTAAGGGAGGAGCAGTGCATCCGACCTAGTAGCACAAGCTAGTCAGGTCCAACTCACACCCACCCACACCCACTCAAGAATTTATCCAACCTATTTTTAAAACTACACAATGTTTTAGCGTCTATGACGGTACTCCAGAGTTTGTTCAACTCATCCACAACTCTATTACCAAACCAGTGCTTTCCTATATCCTTCCTGAATTTGAATTTTTCCAATTTAAAGCCATTGTTGCGAGTCCTGTCTATGTTAGATATTTTCAGCACGCTATTTACATCCCCTTTATTTATTCTTGTTTTCCATTTATACACCTCAATCATATCCCCCCTAATTCTACTCCTTTCTGGAGAGTGCAGTCCTCAGTCTATCCTCATAGGGAAGTTTTCTGATACATGGGATCAACTTTGTCATCCGCCTCTGTACGTTTTCTAGTGCATTTATGTTCATTCTGTAATACGGTGACCAAAACTGTGCAGCATAATCTAAATGAGGCTTAACCAAAGATATATAGAGTTGAAGAACAACCTGAGGACTTCTATTATTTATACTTTTTGCTACGAAGCCAAGGATTCTGTTAGCTTTATTGCGAACACTAATGCACTGTTGTCTTGGTTTTAGATTACTACTAACCAGAATTCCCAAATCTTTTTCGCAATCCGTAATTTTAAGATCTACATTATTTAGTTTATAAGTGGCATGGTTATTTTCCTGTCCAACATTTATAACTTTGCATTTGTCTATATTAAACTGCATCTGCCACTTCTCCGACCATTGCGTCAGTCTATTCAAATCATCATGGAGTGCTCTAATGTCCTCATTAGAATGAATTGGGCTGCCTATTTTGGTGTCATCAGCAAATTTCCTTATGTCGCTATTTATTCCCTCATCTATGTCGTTTATTTAGATTATGAACAACAAGGGGCCCAACACTGACCTCCGTGGAACACCGCTTGTGACGTGCTCCTATTCTGATTTCTCCCCATTTATGCAAACTCTCTGCTGCCTATTCGTCAACCATACCTCAACCCAGGAAAAAATTTCTCCTCCTATTCCGTGTGCCTTGTTTCCTCAGTCTCTGATGTGGAACTCTATCAAAAGCCTTACTGAAGACCATATACACAATATCATATTCAGTACCACGATCTACCTCCTCAAATACCTTAGTGAAGAAAGTTAGTAAATTCGTAAGACAGGAGCGCCCCTGTGTAAAACCGTGCTGAGATTCATTAATCAATTTATGCCTTTCGAGATGGCTCTGAATTGCTTCGGCAATTATTGATTCCATAAATTTTCCCACTATGGAGGCAAGGCTTATTGGTCTATAGTTCGAAGCTAAGGACCTGCCTTGTAAATAGGTATTACATTTGCCATTTTCCACTTATCAGGCACTATGCCAGTTTGTAGTGATATGTTGAAAACAATGGCCAAAGGTATGCTAAGTTCCTCTTTACATATCTTTAATACCCTTGCAAACAGTTCATCAGAGCCTGGGGATTTGTTAGCTTTTATTTTCTCTATTTGTCTGAGGACCATGTCACTAGTTACTGCAATCGTGCAAAGTTTATTATCGTCCTGTTCTTCATAATCTATTATTTCTGGAATTTCGCTAGTATCTTCCTGAGTAAAAACTGACAGGAAGTAGGAATTGAAAATTTCACACATATCCTTATCACAGTCAGTGATCTCACCTGAGTAACACTTAAGTGGGCCTATCTTGTCCCTAATCTTACTTCCGTATACCTGAAAGAACCCTTTTGGGTTAGTCTTCGAATCCCTTGCGACCTTAGCCTCATGATCCCTTTTTGCTTTTCTTATTCCTTTTTTTATTACTCTCTTTAGCTGAATATATTGATTTCTAAACTGCCCCTCTCCTCTTTTGATATGCCTGTATATGCCTTTCTTTTCACCAATGAGATGTTTTAATCTATTGTTCATCCATTTGGGATCATTTCTGTTTGATCTAATTTCCCTACTCGGAACAAAAGTTGTCTGGGCAACTAGAACTATGCTCTGAAAAACTTCATACTGGCATCCAAGACTACCTACCTGACCCATAGTCAGGACATCCCAATTTAGCCCATCCAAGTAATTTTTCAGTCCCATGAAGTCGGCCAAGCGAAAGTCTTGGACAGAGGTTTGATTGAAGTTATCCGGGTAACTCCATGATATATTGAAACTAAGTGATTTGTGATCACTTTCCCAAAGCTCATCATTAACCTCAAGATTATTAACTAGTGATTCTTTGTTGGCAAGAACCAAGTCAGATAGATTGTTTCCTCTAGTTGGTTCTGTCACAAACTGTTTTAAAAAGCAATCCTGAACCGTATCAAGAAAGTCAATAGACTAAAGATTTCCTGTCACACTGTTCCAATTAATTTGTCTAAAGTTAAAATCTCCCACTAACACAACATTTTCATAACTAGATGCCTTATGAATTTTGTCCCATAGCAGCTTATTGCTCTCCCTATCAAGGCTTGGGGACCTATAAATCACACCCAAAATTAACCTTTCGCGACCCTCGAGAAACTGTAGCCAAACAGATTCTGTGTCTGATGTTTCTAATCTTATATCATGTCTAGCAAAACAATTTAAATTATCTCTGACATACATCGCCACTCCACCACCCTTCCTGTTATGGAATAGTTTATAACCCTGTATGTTGCATTCAGAAGACATTTCTCTATCTTTCAAGTTGAACCAGGTCTCTGTTATAGCAATAATATCTATATTACCTGTACTTGCAAGTAATCTTAGCTCATCTATCTTATTTCTTAGACTTCTACTATTTGTAAAGTAAACCTTAAGGGAGCTAGTCACTCGTTGCCCTCTACTATCTCTCTTTGTTGATCAGTTGATTTACCTTTACTAGCAACTTTATTTTGAAAATTGTCTTTTAAACATATCCCTGAGGTATCCTGGTTATATCTGCTTTTTTCAACCCTAGTACTGCAGCCTGACTCTTTATAACCTGTGACCTCTGGTTCCTTCTTGTAACCTGTGTCTCTTCGTCTTTCTTTGTAACTTCTGTCTCTTGGTCTGTCTTTGTAACCAGTGTCCAGCGATCCCTCCTTGCAACGTGTGTATCTCCTGGTGCCTCCTTGTAAGCTGTGCAGAAGGTGGTCCCTCCTTGTATCCTGTGTCCTTTGGTCCCTCACTGTAACCTGTCTTCTATGGTCCCTCACTGTAACCTGTGTCTCGTGCTCTCTTCTTGTAACCTCACAGTGTGTTACCGTTCATGTTACTCCAGTTACCTTAAGGAAAGCAACATGATTTCAATCCCAGTTGTACAATAGTTTTCTGTTTCGACGAATCGAAATATATGAACACGAGTAAGATGACAGAAAAGCTATATAAATCTGGGGTAGATGGAAGCGACTTGTAGGTTATCCCAGGATGGGTTGGAGGCTGGAGGTAAGTGAGGTTTTTGAGTGCTAGGAGCTTTGACATCCAACTAACTTATGTTAGATAAAAGTAGAAGCAATTGGTTATTATGATCTGACATGCTGTTGGAGTGTCAGCAAGGTAACGTTTATGAAGGAGTTCATGGAAACTGGTTAGCTGGGCTTGAGTCCTGGAGGTGGGAAGTACGGTGCCTACACTGGAGGAGGAGTTGGGATGCTGCGGTTGGGAGGGTTGTCAAAGTGGTGATGTTGACCTTAACAAAGCTGCGTATTAATTAATAAGAAGACCATTGAGTGCAACAATGCCTTTTTTGTAGGTTTCTCTTATACCTTCGTCTTTTAAAGAAACTAGAGGCGTATGATGGGAATTAACGAAAAGGCATCCTGCCAACGGGTTTTCTCTTGCGTAGCTGTATTTATTACTTATGCTTACTCTTTAGTATGAATGATGACTCCCAGAACCTGGTACTACGAAAATCTACTCCAAAAGTCTTCTGCACAGCATTTCTGTTTAACTGTGATAATTGTGGTTATCTGTCGTTGAAAAGAATTTTGAAACCGACATTCGGAGGGATCGTATCTTCAAGAATTCAGCCGCGTCGCTCATGTTCACCTTCACACTCCGGAATGACGATCTTGGCCTCCGCGACGCTACAGTGCTGTTAATGTTTTCTAGAAATAAGTCATTTATATGTAAGGCTTGTAATTAACATTACTTGAATAATTGCTTCTTATTTTGTTTCTAAACTTATTTGTTAATACATTGGTCAATACATAGCCAAGGTGGCGCCGCTGGACTTAAGCTTCATAACTGCCATTTAAGTCAGCAGCTAATGCATTTTAATTCATTTCTCAGCAGGGCGCAGTGAGCCTCTATAATTTTCCTACTTTGTATTTCTTTAAATATCGTTTTATAAATTACACTACAGCCAACTCTCATTGCCTTTAAATATAGAAATATCCATTTTTTTTTTGTCTCCAACACATAACTGAAGACCGATTTTTTCTGTAGTCAAACTTTCCTAGAGTCACTGGTTGAACGTTTTTAATTCTCTTGGCTGATAATCATTTATGGGTTGGAAATAACCAAAATTTCCAACACAGTTCTTAAGTTTGAATAAGACTGTAAAGGCTACTTTTTCATTTTTGAACTTCCAAGGCTGGAGTACCTTGAAGGTTCAGGGCTCTTGATCCAAGGGATTGGAACTGCCCTCTCCTTTCATCAAACCGCTTCACCTGGCATTCCTAGGCTGAGTATGCTGTCCCAACAACTAAGATGATAAGATTAGCACCAACCTTGATGGCTGATGCTGCAAGTCAAGTCCTAAAATTTGATGAAGAATGACTGGTAATTCAGTTCCATTAAGTGATGGAAAATCCAAAATCCGTAAAATCTTTGTTGGTATAATTGTAAGCTCGACTCTCTGAAGTAAGAGAGTAAGTTTTTCTTAATAAAGGTCGTATATTTATATACTCGAGTTTAACAAAGGTCGTGCACGTATAGTAACAAGCTCAACAATGGTCGTGTATTTAAATGTAGCAACGATCTTAACGAAGTTCATATGCTTGCTACGACGAATTTAACAAAGGTCATGTATTTGTAACGACGAGTTTAACGAAGATCGTTCTTTTGTAGTGACAAATTAAACAAAGGTGTGCACACGTATTATTGCTTGCTAAATTCAATACAAATCATAACACCGACTGCAGCACCTTCACTCTAATTCTTTTCTAAGCTAAACGAGTTCAAAAATTACTTTTCACCAAGCCTTCATCTGGGATTAACGAGAACGCTATCGCTTCATTGGTAAATCTTCTCCACTCCGTCGTTAATGGTTCTCATTAAGCTGCCCGTAAGGTGATTACACGGGCTGGCTTTATTGGCTCGTGTCTGCATTTTGCTGGTGACTCTCCAATAAGAATCTGAGAGCAATTAATGTATTCAAGGAGTTTTTCTTGATGCTGGTTAAGGATTCGTAATCAAAGGAAATGCAGCTTTCCCTCTTCCTCGGATCAAATCTGATTATCTCCAATTCCGTAGGCGCTGTATGACCCCCCCTACCTATTTAGCGCTTCCCCTATAATTTTATAATAAGATTGGTAGTTAAGTGCCTGTATCCAGAGACTCGCAGCATCCACAGTGACACTAACATCCCTAAATATACATAAATCTCGAGAGTTAAGGAAGAATTAAAATCAAAATTCTGTGGCTAGAAAGGAAACTTTAGATGTTTTGCTCAACTCAAGACTTCATAATGGTTCAGGGTGAACCGAAAAGTCACCAAAGGTTTATTATCCAGAATACGAAATATTCTTAAATTCAGAGGGTTAGAATGGTGAAGTATATCGTATCTATTACATTCCTTTGATCTGAAAACGGGCTCAGGGAGAGCGATAACACATAGTTGACAAGTTAACTCAAATATCAAGCAATTTTTACTGAGAAGATATTTCGTCTGTGTATCAGAACTATTCAAAATGATGAGTAAAAACATCTGCTTAAACATGCCGAAAAATTCAGATGTGAGCAGGTAACTTGTCGGGGAACTGAGATAAAGTCTGTGAGCAGGTAGGTAGCACTGTAGCAGGTAGGTAGCATTGTAGCAGGTAGGTAGCACTGTAGCAGGTAGGTGGCACTGTAGCAGGTAGGTAGCACTGTAGCAGGTCTCGTGTGTGGATGTGAATCATTAGTGAACTGTTTCTTTTTTTGGTTATAGTAGGAGGATTAATGGTTTTGCTAAATTAAAGGTCCTTGATTTTGCTGCACGGTATCTTTGGTGCACATTTAGGCAGATTCCAGGTATCTATCTATTTATTGTAGTCTGCCTTAGTCACTAATTAGGTGACTTTCCAGTACATCAGGAGTGTAGACATTTTTATGTGTGAAACCTAGGCATTGCTAGTGTTGTGTGTTCTGCACTCATACTGGAGTTCCTGTATTTTGGGTACTAGACTACGAGACGTCTCACCTACTTATTTCTTGTGGCATATCCCGCAAGCTATAGTGCTCAGCTCGGTATTACTGTGGTCGAGCGGTTGAGAATGGATCTTCCAGAAATCCTTCCAAGACTTTGTGGAGCTTACGAAACTCTGCGTAATTTCCTTTTCTTTGGTGATTCTATTTACATAGAGAAATTCGGCATGACAATGATGCCCTCCATTAATACAGTGTTTTGGCGAATTTATATGTGTAATCATTGGAGATCAACATATTACTTTCCTACATTATCCCCATAACAGCCACGTTACTTCACTACATTATATTGACAATTTTATCAGAGGTCTCAGAAGGCTCAGTCTTAGCCTCGGTGCGTTTAAATCATCTTTAGTGTTCTTGAGGAAGAACATAATCCTCATCAAGTGATATTGCCACTTCAAATTCAAAATATGCAAAAAGCGATCTCAACTATGATAATTCTCACTACGACTACAGAACTTAAATGGGAAACACTTAAAAATTTTTACCTCGAAATCTAACAGGAACTGCAGCTCGGAATATATTAAGAAAGAATGCGACGTCATTAAAACCCATCCCCAAAAGCAACAAATGAGTCTCAAACCTTGGGAGAAACAAATCCAACTATCCAGAAGCCTATAAAGAAGGGGTTAACACCATACCTTGCACTTAATACGAGAAGAAATATGTAGGCGAAACTTCTCTCAGTCTGGAATCCAGGATACAAGATCATCAGCACTAATACATAAGGAACATCACTAGTAATACCTTTTTTGAAGTTGTGGAATGATGCCCATCTAATGACCAAGGAAAGAGATCAAAAATGAAGCAGATACCTGAAATGCGCCCTAATCACAGACAATATCTATCAGCGGTATCAGAGAGTTGAGCGTAGCAAAACCCTTTGTCTCTCGCCTATTATATGCAGAGAAACGGTTAACTGATTGTCCACACGAGCACACGAGATACAGAAATCCTCCTGCAGTGTCGTGTAAATAACACTGGTGGTATATACTGACAAATAAGTGAATAAATCACATTATACGGTTTATGACATTTTTTGAGAAGACGTTTCGTCCACCAGGAACATCCCTTGTGGGTGAAATATTTTCTCAACATGTCATAAATCACATATTGGGTCTCATGCACATACTCCTTCGGTGCTCCCTGACCACTGGTCCACTCACTTGTTTGCACCTGACTTTATGAGGAATGAGACACATGAAACATCTGGGTATCTGTGTATTGAAGATGCTTGGCCAACCAGTGGCTTTATTAATTCATTATAGAGGTAATTTGAAGATGAGTTAATACACAGAATATATTAAAATTTGAGGTAATTAGCACCTTATCTTGGAAGACTGTTTTTCGGTACCTTAGTCTTGATGAATGTGAAGCATAAACAGGAAGATGAACTTTCATATACTGGAGTCAAATAAGGGGCAACAGTTGAAGCCACGTCTCTCGTGGGCGTGACCCTTTAGTGGATATTCAGTCATAGTCAAGAGTTGGGCCAGAACTTAGTAAATAGGTTGCAGGAAATATCCTCTGTACCAAGATTCAGCAGTATTGCTGTGTCAGACGAGTATCATTACATAATTGGTTTACAGTTCCGACAAGATAAGAAAGTATACATACACAACACCTGGGTAATTTTATCTGATGACGTTAACCTCTGAACTGGACAGATAAAGCCACTAGTTTTCAATACGTGTTCATATAAAGATACCCAGGTCTGGCACATGTGTCCTCTTCCTCGTCTTAGCTGCTGTGTGTGCCAGTATTGTATATACCTTATATGCTTGCTGTTCAATAGTTTCTATTGACTTAATAGGCCTATAAGTTAGGCGACATGTCATTTCAATTAAATTTCAGTTTTGCATTTGTCTATTTCAACCACGGTGTTGTATTCAAATCATGTTCGATACTATAGAATCAAGTATCACTGGAAGAAATTAAGATGTCCTGCTACGTGGAGTTTGCAAAATATGAGAATAAATTATCTCTTTTTCTATTAACTCTGAAGCTCAGTACTTGTGTCATCCTTAAAACAAAGATTTTGTATTGTACTTAGGCAACGGAGACTTCTGGTGGCTGTTATTGAAACCTCAGTTTTTTTTTTTTTAAGGGAAACGAATGTGAACTTTACTGAGATCTATAATGGACACTCATGTTATTTTTTTTTTTTTTTTTTTTTTTGCAAATTAAACGATACAAGATTAAACGCTAAAAAAATAGGATTAGTTTGTATTATATTATTGCAATATAATACATAAATATTTGGCTTTCAGAGTCTCTAAAAGTGTCTATATTGAGTCATGCTTTCATGTTCTTATTGTCTATTTGTTTTTTTTTTATCTAAAATATTGATCAGAAATCAAAATAATTCTACAATAAGTGACAGAATATGAAAACATTTGCATAAAAATTATGTAATAAAGATTTTTAACTATTTATGTATAATTAAATATCATTAACTCAAAAATTTCTTTGTTGTGAAAGTCCAGCCCAACAGATGGCAGTATAAAGTATGTATGAGTGAAACAAAGAGCTGCCCTCTCATACTGTCTAGGGTAGTAGACGTCGCCACCCAACTGTTGTAAAATATCTAACCAACTGTTCTCTGTATGATGATACTTGTATTCAAGTGTTCTCTGTATGATGGTACTTGTATTCAAGTGTTCTCTGTATGATGGTACTTGTATTCAAGTGTTCTCTGTATGATGGTACTTGTATTCAAGTGTTCTCTGTATGATGGTACTTGTATTCAAGTGTTCTCTGTATGATAATTGTATTCAAGTGTTCTCTGTATGATGATACTTGTATTCAAGTGTTCTCTGTATGATGATACTTGTATTCAAGTGTTCTCTGTATGATAATAATTGTATTCAAGTGTTCTCTGTATGATGATACTTGTATTCAAGTGTTCTCTGTATGATGATGCTTGTATTCAAGTGTTCTCTGTATGATAATAATTGTATTCAAGTGTTCTCTGTATGATGATACTTGTATTCAAGTGTTCTCTGTATGATGATACTTGTATTCAAGTGTTCTCTGTATGATGATGCTTGTATTCAAGTGTTCTCTGTATGATAATAATTGTATTCAAGTGTTCTCTGTATGATGATATTTGTATTCAAGTGTTCTCTGTATGATGATAGCTGTATTCAAGTGTTCTCTGTATGATGATACTTGTTCAAGTGTTCTCTGCATGATGATAGTTGTATTCAAGTGTTCTCTGTATGATGATACTTGTTCAAGTGTTCTCTGTATGATGATAGTTGTATTCAAGTGTTCTCTGTATGATGATGCTTGTATTCAAGTGTTCTCTGTATGATGATGCTTGTATTCAAGTGTTCTCTGTATGATGGTGCTTGTATTCAAGTGTTCTCTGTATGATAATTGTATTCAAGTGTTCTCTGTATGATGATGCTTGTATTCAAGTGTTCTCTCTATGATAATAATTGTATTCAAGTGTTCTCTGTATAATGATACTTGCATTCAAGTGTTCTCTGTATGATGATACTTGTATTCAAGTGTTCTCTGCATGATGATAGTTGTATTCAAGTGTTCTCTGCATGATGATAGTTGTATTCAAGTGTTCTCTGTATGATGATACTTAAGTGTTTTCTGTATGACTGCGCATCTTTTCAGATGTTTTGTGCACTATGTTTTATTTAATCAATATTTTTCGACATTTCGTAACATGTGTTGTGCTTTGATGCTTCACAGTTTTAGTATCATATTGTAAACATATGATTTTATATTATCACATTATGAGTGATTGACTTATTATTATTATTATTATTCACAAAAAGCGTTATTGTAATCTTGTTTATATGGTACGTGTCTTAGCTCATGTGATCATTGACGTTTTCTTCACCTCGCGTGACCTTTGAGGTTCGTCTCGGCTCGCTTGACCTTTGGGAATTAAAGAATTAGTCTAGACTTTATATAACATGTTTATTTGTATGTTTTGAAACAAAAATGTTTATAACATTTATATATATATATATCTCTTATTAAAATAGTTTATATTACTGGAAGTTATTGTTTGCTGATAGATCATAAGATTAAAATACTAAATACCCATGAAAATGGACTAAAATTGGATGACTAAATTGTGCTTTCAAAAAATAAATAAAACATTGTTATAGCATTTTTAACAGCTAAATTAATAATCATTTTCCTTTTTTATATTTTTACTATATTGCACTTATTTTTTTTTTTACTCTTTTGGTGAATTAGAGTTCAAAGGATTTTGTTACTGTATATTGCTAACGTTTCTGATGTATCTCAGTTTGTCGTCTTCCGTATCTTCTCTGTGTTAACTCGTCTACCGTATCTCTTCATCTCCGTTCTTTCACTGTGTTCCTTCACTGTCTATCATTCCAGTCTCCTGGTTCTTTTCATCTCCATCATGAACAAATCTTGCCTTTCGATGTCTTCTTTAATCCTCTTTTTCTATATTTCAAGCTTAATTCTTCTTCTCCCCCTTATTTCGATTAATACTGTATTTGAACTTTTTCTTTCTTCCTCTCTCCTTTGGCCTTCCTCTCTTTTCTTCTTGAGCCTCTTCATCCGTTTTTTGCATGTCCACCATCACCTGCTTCTACTTTTTCCTCTCTATCTTCCGTCGCCCGTTTCAAGTCATCCATTGCCTTTTCGTTCCATTTTCCTTCACCTCCCTTCCTGTTAGTGGTGTTCTCGTCTAGTATTTCTTACAGTGGAAACAGTCGCAGGTACTGGCAGACTTGAAGACCAACTCGCGGGGTCCCTCTATGCACATCACTCGCACCTTCACCTGCAACAAGTACCAAGTGTCAATCAGTCGATATCACACTGACATGATCTAAAAATACTGCATTTAATAATTAGGTTTAGAACGTATAAAGGTTTCATTTAACCTGAATATTTAACATCTGAAGAGAATCACATTTGGTATTCATAGGTATTCACATGGACACTAATATCTTATTGTTCAATAAATATGGCAACTTAGGACAAACACCTCAAACTAATTAAAATCTACTAAGGACACCAACTCAGAATCCAGTCTAAAGAAGAATTCTCTTATCTCAAGAGGCCAATATTTTAATATACATCAGCATATTAAGTTCGATGCCATTCAGATTTTGTACTGTCGAGCTAGACAATCAGTATTTAAATCTTGCCAATTTCTTTCATAAAAAAAATTGGGACCATCAGTGGCCTAAATCATTCCAAAAAATTCTGTGAAATTTACGACCTGGTCAGAATCATGTAGGTTACGTGCAAGTATTTAAAATTAAATATATTGATTTAACCTAGGAGAATCAAATAAAATCAAATACTGTGATTTATTTCTGACCAGAAGAGACATTTTCCAGTTATTTCACTGAAACCAGTTTGGTTAATAAAAGTAGCATATTGAAACTTAAATAACGTAAAATCAAGGCTTAGATTCCAATAAGGAAAACACCGCAGCACTAAAGTTGAAAGTCGATCAGAAGAAACATTCTCCAGCTATTGCACAGAATTCAGTAAAATACTCACTGCACACCCTAAGAAATTTTTTTTTCATCTATTTCATAAGATGAATGAACCATTATAAATTGAAACTCTTTACAATTGTTGTATTGTGATGAGAGAAAAACACTGAACCAGCAGGAGTAATACAGCTCCTGTGGAATGTGATGCATTCAGATTCTATTCAAGGAAGATGATGAGTCCAGTTCCTTGGATCAAGAGCCCCTAACCAACATCAAGGCAAAATAACGCAATAAAGTAAAATAATACTATGCCATTTCTTGAATAAGCGTAGCAAAATGGCGCCCAGATACTTTTAACAATAGCAACCATCTTCTGGGGAGGATACACCAGTTTTGAAATTAAACTGAATGGACATTTTCCTCACTTATCATACGGAAACAAAATCTGGGAATAGCCTATTTAACATTTTCCATTGGACAACCACACACATAAATACTCCTGTGAATCTTGCGTACGTATAGTACACCTTTGCTGAAAATCTAAAGTTGTAAACGAAAATTTTGGAGTTAGAAATGAAAAATGTTGCTGAGAAATGTTACGAAAATAAAAAAATATATTTTCATTTAATTCAAGAAAGCCATTAAGATACGTATTTTTATTTTTTTCAGCTTTCTTTTCTCATTTATATTTAATTTTAAATTCTCTACAATCCCATAAGAAAAAAAATTTGATTATCATTTTTAAAGAAAATTAAATTTGATGAAATTGCTTTAAAGAATTAACAAACTGACAACTACACAGCCCAAAATTAATAAACATATTTCCAATTTAAATACACCAGAGCTTAGAGTTGGAAGCTCATCAGAAAAAGCATTCTCAGGTTAATATATAAGAAATTATTTAAAAAAAATGGCAAATTAGATTTTACAGTCCCAAGTGAGCTACAAGATTTGTTTTAATAAAGTCCAACAAAGGTGAAACTTGAAGCCGATCAGGAATGGCATTCTGCGCTAATTGATCTTATTTGGCAATTCAAAGTTTTCTTTTAACAACTTCAGTAAAATATCAAATATGCACTTTCTCATACTTATAAGGCCTGATCATCCTTACACAATATATGATCAGTAATATTTTGAAGCCGATCAGATGAAGCATAAGTTAAATATTGAATATGAAGGAATTTCACTATTCAGTTAAATTATCTTTCATAAAATCACACTAGTGATGAAAATTTGAAGCCGATCAAACGAGGCGTTTCCAGTTATGGCACAGAGCCAAGCGATTCCAAGTTTTTGTCTCGACTAATTATACTACAAATTTTTCTGCAGACAAAATGGGTAATGCAGTACGATGCATTACCCATTAAATACAGAAACCGTACAGAAAAGGCAAACTGAAATTTGTTTAATGTGATTTAAAGGGAATAAATTTTTTACACACCTGGAGTGAAATTCTGACGATGGTGGGAATGACTTCAACAACTTTGGTTATTGGATCTGTACTTGTCAAGTGTTGGAAGAACCTGACCCGAGTGACCGTGCACAAGCTTTGAAATTTTTAAAGCACTTTGGATGAGGATTTCTCTCTGAACGCTTGTGCACGGTCACTGGGCCATTTTCATGGAACATTTGGCACTTGCAGCTGGATTATGACCTAAGTTCTTGAACCCATTTACAGCATATTGTAATGGCTGGGATAACTTCTCAAACCCTTAGTAATGTTGCTTCGAAGGTTTCAATAAGGCGCCTCCTAATGTGACGACAGCCGAGAAAATTGAAGTATATAGGTACAGATTTGACCATTTTATAAGTAAAATAATGTGAAATTTTTATTTCCGTAAAAACGTCAAATAAATTAGTTTACTTCTTTTGAACGTCTTCAACACTTAATGGCAGATACATCTTAGCGGCTGGATAGTACCACTTAAGTTTTGTTTGCGATCAGATAAATTTGTTGCAGTAAAATTTAAAAAAATTGGAATCGTTGGAATACGTTCCATAACTGGAGAATGACTCAAGTGATCGGCTTCAAATTTTCACCACTGATGAGGGTTCCTGAACGAAAAGTTTTCATGCAGTTATTGGGTGCGAAAAGTCCCTTTTTAATTGATTATATTATGATGCTAATTTATATTCAATAACTAAAGAAAGTTTCTCCTGACCAGTTCCAAAATATTAAAGAAGTGTTCAATAAGAAATATTATATGATGTAAATGGTTTACAAAACCGACAAAGATAATATTCTGTTAGTTAACTCTGAGTTGGTGCAAATTAGAAATTTTACTAAATTGGTTAAATATCTTGGAATTGCTTTTCTGATCGTCTCCCAACTTAAATGTTTGTGGTCTTCATTAAATGTAACCTTGGAGTTCACTCACAGCTCTGTAAATTTCAATATGTTAATTTTACTAAATATATTGATTCCCAGATAATAACTATAGAATGTCTCTTCTCATCGGTCTTACGCCATAAAAGCGTGTTTAACTTAACTAAAAGTTTTGTATTGATTTTTTAAGGAGTTTGCAAATTTACCGAGGCTCGACTTTACTATTTTCATGATAAAAGTGCCCCTTCAGTTTGGCTTCAAAATTTGGTGACTTCTAATGAAAAGTGTGAATTAGAATTTGGCTGTTTATGAGACTATGACATTTTTATTGAAGGAATTGTGATAATTTTCATGTGATGATTTTGTGAATGCCTTTTTCTGATTAATTTCCATATGATGACATGTGAATCTCTCGTCCGATTCTCTTTACATCTTCAGTGTTGATAAATAAATGCATTACAAAATTATGCGGCACTCTGCACTATTCCTATAGCATGCACCGAGGTTCAGGGTATCTGGGTTATCCAATTCTGGGGCACCGTTTCCGTCTGACAGCCACCGAAATATATTTAATTAAAATTCGAGATAAGTGACGTAGAGAGGTGTACCGGGACCCTAATAAATAACAGGAAATTAAAAAATCAGAATAATAAAAAAAAAACAATACATGTACAGTCATTCAGCACCGTAATTCCCAAACATTGAAAAAACAAATCACAATTTTTTCATATTTAGGGAAAATACTCAAAAAAAACTTCTAAATCGTGATAAATCGTTGATAAATGTTCTACAGAGTGGAAGATATTTTATTTTATTACTGGAGTAATAAAAGCAGCTGTGTTTATGCATATATACACACACACACACACACACACACACACACACACACACACACACACACACATATATATATATATATATATATATATTATATGTATAGAAAGATCGCAGTCAGCAGGGTTCGAGGCAGCGTGATCCAAAAAGAAAGAAAATCCCCCAAAACAAAATACTTATATCATTTAACACTTTCGCCTCACTCATACATAATCAATGTTTTTGCAGAGGCGCCCAGGTACAACAATTGAGAAGCATATACTATAAAGGTATACAACATATCCCTCCAAACTGCTAATATCCCAAACCTCTTCTTTAAAGTGCAGGCATTGTACTTCCCATTTCCAGAACTCAAGTCCGGTTATATAAAAATAACCAGTTACCCTGAATCCCTTCACTAAATATTACCTTGCTCACACTCCAACAGCTCGTAAGGTCCCAAATACCATTTGTCTCCATTTACTCCTATCTAACACGCTCACGCACGCCTGCTGTAATTCCATTCCCTCGTACACAATACCCCCTCCCTCCATCCTTTACGAGGACGACCCCGACCCTGCCTTCCTTCCCCTATATATTTATACGCTCTCCATGTCATTCTACTTTGATCCATTCGCTCTAAATGACCAAACCACCTCAACAATCCTTCTTCAGCCCTCTGACTAATACTTTTATTAACTCCACACCTTCTCCTAATTACCACATTCCGAATTTTCTGCATAATATTTACACCACACATTTTTTTTGTCTCCACATATACCTCAACGCACCACTCACCTTTTTTCCTTCATCAATTCTATGGTTAACCTCATCCTTCATACATCCATCCGCTGACAAATCAACTCCCAAATATCTAAAAACATTCACTTCTCCCATACTCCCTCTCCCCATTGTGATATCCAATTTTTCTTTACCTAAATCATTTGATACCCTCATCACCTTATGTTATGCAGGGTTCTGCATGACATCGTAATGTACATATAGTGGAGAAGTGTGCCATAATAGTATGAATATTATAGTTGTAAAGAATAATTTTATAATTGATAATGTGCATTTGGGGGTACTGTAAAGTACTCTAACTGTAATTATAAAGAAATTCCGTTAATGATTTATTTTCCAAGGATGTTTGGGTACGCGGAGTAAGCGTGGTTTGGGGAGTCACGTGACGTTAGCATGGTGTGTAGAGGCTGGCGTCGGAGATGCAGTGTATTTAAGATAAGTTTGTAGTTGTGCAGTCATTTTGTTTATCTAACTCAAGCCATAGGCTCTCATATGGCTTACCTGTATGTTCACCCAGGCTCTGACATGGTCATGGTGCTGTGGGAGGAGTGAGGAAATAAGAAATGAGGTTGGAAGTGGAGTAGAGTGGGCCTGGCGCTGACGAGGCATAGTGGTTGGTGGCTGGACCTCAAGCCAGCTGTTGCTTGTGTACCCTCATTTGGGCGATTAGGATTAAGGTGTTTCTGTTATGTTATGTTGACTAAATAGATATATTTTCCTAATTGGGATTTTTGCCTAACCCTCTGGTACCCAACCCCTTTAAGTACACATACCAGTTTAGCGCTTTCTGTTTTGTCTGGGATAGCCCTGGGAGGCCGGTTTGGGCTAGTATGTGTGTAACTTATACCTTTGCCCTTAGACCAGGCTCAAGCCCCCAGCTATCCCACATTTTTGCATAACACCTTACTCTGATCTAGGTTCACTTTCAACTTTCTACCTTTACACACCCTCCCAAACTCGTCCACTATCCTTTGCAACTTTTCTTGAGAATCTCCCCATAATTTAATTCCACCCCTCTCCCCAACACTCTAGCATTTACTTCTTTTACAACCCCATCTATAAATATATTAAACAACCATGGTGACATTACACATCCCTGTCTAAGACCTACTTTTACCGGGAAGTAATCTCCTTCTCTTCTACACACCCTAACCTGAGCCTCACTATCCTCATAAAAACTCTTTACAGCATTTAGTAACTTACTACCTATTCCCTATACTTGCAACATCTACCACATTTCTCCCCTATCCACTCTATCATATGCCTTTTCTAAATCCATAAATGCAGTGAAACTTCCCTACCTTTATCTAAATACTGTTCACACATATGCATCAATGTATACACTTGATCTACACATACCCTACTCCCTACCTCCTTGCTCATCCGCAGTCCTACTCTGTCTTACCTCTAATTCTTTCAATAATAACCCTACCGTACACTTTTCTTGGTATACTCAGTAAACTTATTCCCCTATAATTTTTACACTCTCTTTTGTCCCCCTTCCCTTTAAATAAAGGGACTATACATGCTCTCTGCCAATCCCTAGGTACCTTCCCCTTTTTCATTCATTTATAAACAAAAATACCAACCACTCCAGCACTATATCCCCCCCCCCCGGCTATTAACATTTCTGTCATGATCCCGTCAGTTCTAGCTGCTTTACCCCCTTTCATTTTGCGTAATGCATCACACACCTCCCTACACTCACATCCTGTTCTTCTTCACTCCTAAAAGATGTTATACCTCCCTGGCCAATGCATGAAATTACCTCCTCCCTTCATCAACATTTAAAAGTTCCTCAAAATATTCCCACCATCTACCCAATACCTGCAGCTCCCCATCTACTAACTCCTCTACTCTGTTTTCAACTGACAAATCCATTCGTTCCCAAGGCTTTCTTAACTTGTTTATTTTCATCAATTTTTTTTGACGCTGCCTCTCCCGCTTTATCATCTGCTCTCCTTTTGCACTCTCTCACCACTCTCTTCACCTTTCTTTTACTCTCCATATACTCTACTCTTCTTATGACTCTTTTGCTTTGTAAAAACCTCTCATAAGCTACCTTTTCTCTTTTATCACACCTTTTACTTCATCATTCCACCAATCACTCCTCTTTCCTCCTGCACCCTCCCTTCTATAACCACCAACTTCTGCCCAGCATTCTAATTCTGCATTTTTAAAACTATTCCAACCCTCTTCAACCCCCCACTACTCATACTTGTACTAGCCCCTTTCTGCCAATAGCTGCTTGTATCTCACCCTATTATTATTATACCCACGAGACGAGTGGTATTGATCAATAACAACACTGCACTAGCCAAGGAGTCGAACTCATGTTGCTTTGGCCCGCCTCATGGTAAGCGAAAATGCATGACGCTTTAGACCACTAGGCTATACAATCCTTAAAAATGGCGCATCCAGCCAAGCTAGATGTTGTACCTGCTGTCGAAGGACATAGGTTGGTGTGGACGTCTCTGGTATGGTTTGCCTCTGGGCTAATTTTCATTCTACTCCGTTTGTGTACTAGCTCAACACTCCTTGGCTAGTACAGTGTTGTTATTGTACCTAGGTACAATAATATAATGTACTGCTTATTGAGCTAGTACACAAACAGGGAGTAGAATGAAAATTAGACCCGAGGCGTCCACACCAGCGTATGTCCTTCGATTGCTCGTACAACATCTAGCTTGGCCGGATGCGCCATTGTTAAGGACTGTTTGTGATCTAGTGGTTTAAAGCGTCATGCGTTTTCGTTTAGCATGAGGCAGGCCAAAACAGCATGGGTTCAACTCCTTGGCTAGTGCAGTGTTCTTATATATATATATATATATATATATATATATATATATATATATATATATATATATATATATATATATATATATATATATATATATATATATATATGTCGTGCCGAATAGGCAGAACTTGCGATCTTGGCTTAAATAGCAACGCTCATCTTGCCATATAGGACAAGTGAAAATTTGTGTATGCAATAATTTCGCCAAAATCATTCTGAACCTAACGAAAAAAATATATTTGATTGTGTTTGTTTAATACTAAATGCTGTAAACGTATTTAAAATATATTTAGTTGGGTTAGGCTAAAATAAATTGCTCTTGTTTTAATAAGGTTAGGTAAGTTTTCTCAGATTCTTTTGGTGCAAAATTAAAAATTTTTACATCAACATTAATGAAAAAAATATATCTTTAAACGTAAAAGAGAAAATTTCAGAAAGGACTTAATTTTAAATGAGTTCTTGCTAATTGACCAGTTTTACATATTCGGCACGACATATATATATATGTAAACCTCAGAGAAAAGAATAAACTTGCTTCATGGGAAACTCAAGGTTCTCCCTGAAGCTGTTTGAAAATTTTCTCCTACCACCCCTTATATTTAATATATATTTTATTTAAAGGTAAAATACATTACCCAAATTTGGATCAGATACAGTCTATGGTTCCGCTGCTCCCTCTACATTAATCAGTCCACACGTTTAATACTCCATCATTTACTCTCAGTGGTCTGAAGTATTGGAACCATGATTCAACTACTACAATTCTTGATCTATGATTGAAGTAATGGAACAATGAACAGTGATCCAGTGTAGAGGAAAGAAGAGATGATAAAAAGTTTGAACAAGGATAAGGACAATAAAAAGGGGAGAAGCACGGAGAAGCAAACATAGGAAGAAGTGTGTGTGTGTGTGTGTGTGTTTGTGTGTGTTTGTGTGTGTTTGTGTGTGTGTGTGTGTGTGTGTGTGTGTGTGTACGTACTCACCTATACGTGGTTGCAGGGGTCGATTCATAGCTCCTAGCCCCGCCTCTTCACTGGTCGATACTAATTCACTCTCTCCCTGCTCCATGATATTTGTCATACCTCTTCTTAAAGCTATTTATGGAACTTGCTTCCACTACTTCACTCTCCAGATTATTCCAGTTCCTGACAACTCTAAGAGTAAAGAAGTACTTCCTAACATCCCTATGACTCATCTGGGTTTTCAGTTTCCAATTGAGTTCCTTTGTTTCTGTATCCCATCTCTGAAACATTCGATCTTTGTCCACCTTGTCAATGCCTCTTAGTATTTTATATGTTATCATGTCCCCTCTATCCCTCCTATCCTCTAGTGTCATCAGGTTGAATTCCCTTAAACTTTGATCATAAGACATGCTCCTCAGTTCCGGGACTAATCGTGTTGCAAATTTTTGCACTTTCTCCAGTTTCGTGACGTGTTTGACTAAGTGAGAGGTTCCATACTGGCGCTGCATATTCCAGTATAGGCCTTACGTACACTGTGTACAATGTCGTGAATGACTCCTTACTCAGATGTGTAGTTTGTCCAGATCCCCTTGTAATCTTAACTGATCCTCGCCCACTTGTATTCTCCTCATCAGTTTCACATCATCAGCGAACAGTGACATTTCTGAATCTATTCCTTCCACCATGTCATTCACGTAAACAAGAAACAGCACCGGGCCTAGGACTGAACCTTGTGGAACTCCACTCGACACATTCGCCCACTCCGACACTTCAGCACGTACCAACACACGTTGTTTCCTTCTGTCAGGTATTCCCTGATCCATTGCAGTACTTTCCCCGTTATTCCTGCCTGCTCCTCTAATTTTTGCACCAGTCTCTTGTGTGGTACTATGTCAGAAGCCTTCTTGCAATCTCATGTCTTCTGTTACCTTATCGTAGAACTCAAGTAAATTTGTGACACAGGATTTCCCATCTCTGAAGCCGTGCTGACTGTCATGTATGAGCCCAATCTTTTCAATGTGTTCCACTACTTTTCTCCTGATAATCTTTTCCGTGACTTTACATACTATACAAGTCAGTGACACTGGTCTGTAGTTTAATGCTGCCTGTCTGTCCCCTTTCTTAAATATTGGAACTACATGTGCTGTCTTCCACGCCTCAGGCAACTGCCCTGTTTCGATAGATTTACTGAAGATTGCTGCTAATGGCACACACAGTTCCTCTGCTCCCTCTCTCAGTATCCATGGAGAAATGTTATCTGGGCCCACCGCCTTTGAGGTATCGAGTTCGTCTAGCAGTTTCTTCACCTCTACCTTGGTTATGTGTACTGTGTCCAGCGCCTGCTGGTGCACCCTACCTCCACAGTTTGCTGGAAGCATTCCTGACTCTATTGTGAATACTTCTCTAAATCTTTTGTTTGGTTCATCACATACTTCTTGGTCACTCTTCGTGAACTCCCCTCCTTCTTTCCTCGGCCTGATTACCTGGTCCTTGACTGTTGTTTTTCTCCTAATGTGACTGTATAACAACTTTGGTTCAGATTTGGCTTTTGATGCTATGTTGTTCTCGTATTGCCTCTGGGCCTCTCTCCTTGTCCTTGTATATTCGTTTCTGGTTCTTCTGCTCAGCTTCTTGTTTTCTTGAGTCCTTTGCCTTCTATACCTTTTCCATGCTCTAGCACACTTGGCTTTGGCCTCTTTACACCTCCAATTAAACCATGGGCTCACTCTGGTCTTACCATTTTTTCTGTTGCAATTTGGTATGAACCTTTCCTCTGCCTACCTGCACTTAGTGGTTACTATTTCCATCATTTCATTTACTGTCTTTCCATCTAGTTCTCTTTCCCACTGCACCTCATGCAGGAAACTTCTCATACCTATGTAGTCCCCTTTTTTGAAGTTTGGTTTCTCTCTTTGTTCTCGTGCTGCTGCATTCTCCACTGTTAATTCGACAAGATATTCAAAACTCAGGACATCATGATCACTAGCGCCAAGGGGTCTTTCGTGGGTGATATCCCTTATGTCTGAACTATTCAAAGTGAATATGAGATCCAGCCTTGCTGCAACATCCTCTCCTCTCTCTCTGGTTGTATCCCTAACATGTTGATGTATGAAGTTCTCCAATACAGTCTCCAACATCTTAGCCCTCCATGTTTCTGGTCCCCCATGTGGCTCTAGGTTTTCCCAGTCAATCTCTTTATGATTGAAATCTCCCATTATAAGCAATTTTGTCCTATCCATATGAGCCCTCCTGGCCACTTCAGCTAGTGTATCCACTATTGCCCTATTGAGCACATCATACTCTTCTCTTGTTCTCCTACTGTTAAGTGGTGAGTTAAACATCACTGCTATCATCACCTTTGGACCACCAGTCTGAAGTGTTCCTACAATGAAGTCGTCTGTTTCCCTTCTTTCCATTCCTCCCATCTCCTCAAAACTCCACTGTTTTTTTATGAGCAATGCTACTCCTCCCCCTCCTCTGTTCTCTCTGTCTTTCCTCATAATCTGATATCCAGGTGGAAAAATTGCATTTGTTATCCCTGTAAGTTTTGTCTCTGTTAGTGCTATGATGTCAGGTGATGCATCAATGATGCGTTGCCACTCTTCACTCTTATTTGTTATATCCATCTGCATTGGTGTACCATACCTTTAGCTTCCTTTCCATTACTGTATTTTGGGAGATGGAAGAGGAAGGTGCAGGCTGGGAGGGTGGGAGGCAGGGCACAATATTATGGGAGGCTGCTGTGATTGTGGAATTAGTGCTTAGGGGGATGGTGGCTATGGAGTGAGGTTCGTTTCTGTTTACTGTGTTTAGTTGATATGTGGTGACAGGGGTTGAGAGGTTTCTGTAAGCATTTGTGTTTGATGTTCCCCCAAAGGGTGAGTTTTCCTGTCTGTCATTGCCTGTCCTATCTCTCTTTCCTTCCACTGGTTCTGTCTTGCTCTCACTTTCAGTTGTTCCCTTTTCGTGTTCTGTCTCGATTGAGGAACACTTTTTGATAATCTGGAGAGTCCTTTAACAGTGGTTTCTGTTGTAGTATCCTGTTCCATATCACATCTCTCCTGTTATTGCAATGATGTTCTTAATCTCTGTTTTCTCCCAATGCTTTCTTTTATCATAGGTCTGCCCTTCAGCCTCCTGAAGCCCATGAACAATTATTGACCTCTCCCTCTCCTCTTCCCATTTCTTTTCCCTCTGTATCTCTGGATCTGATTTAAGCATCTCCTTTGCTGTTTCTCTAATCATCTCCCAGACATCATGATGGCCTGATATTACTGCTGCAAAAGACTGCTTAGATCCATCCCCTTCTTCAGTCCCCTCGCTGCCTGCTGATGTTCCCATTGCTCCTTTCGGACCTCATCTGTAGATCCTGCTTCAGCACATCCATTTCTTCCTTCAATCTCTGTATCTTTGCCTCAGCTACTACAGCTCGTGATTCCCACTTCTTGCTCTCTGCAGATATTTGCTCTAACATGTTATCGCAAAGCTCGTTTAACCTTCTCCCATTGTTGTTCCATTTTGTTCTTGAGCCGTTCTACCAATTCTTCCTTTTCCAACCAGCCATCATCGGTTCCCTTGCCATTACGTCCTCCCTTTTGAGAGCCCATTTTGTTTTTATCCTGTTGGGATGTTCTAGCTGCTTCAGCTTATCGTGAAAATGTGTGTGTGTGGTGGGGGATTTATGAGCTAATGTGTTAGGTTTGTGTGTGTGTGTGTGTGTGTGTGTGTGTGTGTGCGTGTGCGTGCGCACGCGCTTTTGTCTTAGTCTAAAAAAAAAAGGGAAGGGTTCATATATCACACAAGGCTACGCTACTCTTTTGAAGATTATAAATTTTTTTCACAATCGATTCCTTATTAATATACACTAATATATACTTTATAATATTTACTGTGTACACTTGTGTTTGTGTGTGTGTGTGTTTTTACTAGCTTGTCGTTCTTTGAAAAAGAGGGGGGGGGTCACGTTAACACACTATTGTTATTGTTCTTGGTTCACCAGTACTCTCCCGGCCCGGATCTTTGTTGTTCTTGGTTCACCAGTACTCTCCCGGCCCGGATCTTTGCACACTAGGCTACGTTACTTTTTTGAAGATTATAGGATTATTTCTCACTCAATTCCTTATTAATATATACTAATATTTATTATAATAATTACTGGTGAACACGTGTGTTTGTATGTGCGTACTTGTTTACTAGCTTGTCGCTGTCAGAAAGACCGGTGGGGGGGGTCACTAGGCTACACAACTCTTCTGAAGATATTTAGATAATTTACTAAACATTATCAGGGTTACCACTATCTCCTGGCACTGAAAGTTAGGGAGAGAGTGATGGTATAGCATACAACCAGCAGGGCGAGACACTGAGACTTTAGACACTAACCAAAATTAACCACACATAGGCAAGTGATGTCGTCTGCACAACAATGGAGGTTCCTGCTGGTGGCTGCTATCAACTCCTTCACTTTTGTAATTCCTTCAGGAACTTTATCATGCATTCAAGTTTTTATTTTCTTTTTCTTTTAAGACTTGGTATTCACTTTTTTTCTTTAGTACAGTATTATGGTCATAACAAATCTGATGATATTAACTACATTCACATCACCAACAGCTGGGGATTGATTAATTTTTTCTTACTTTCAGTATTTACTTAATCACTCGTTTATGACCTTATCACTACACTGCTGCTATAACCAACCAATATCTGTATTTGTTAATTCAGATCACACCGTTAACCCAATTAACTATGTTTGGATATTTTGTGTCAACACTGCAGCCATCAGCCTCATCAGCTGACTGCTACCCTCCCTCACTCAGAATTCATTCAAATTTAAATTGTAAAATTCTTGATCTTATCACATTATTCACACTCTTGAAAGCTGTTACACTCTTATAGGTATGTTCACTGATTCACTCACGTACGATGAGCGCTAATAATATCTTAGGACAGCCACTAGAACGCTAAATCCTGGGAGCACTATTCAGCGATACTGCTTCACGTGTGTGTGTGTGTGTGTGTGTGTGTGTGTGTGTGTGTGTGTGTGTGTGTGTATACTCACCTGATTTACCTAATTGTGGTAACGGGTTGAGTCATAGCTCCTGGCCCCGCCTCTTCACTGGTAGCTACTAGGTCACTCTTCCTGCTCCATGCGCTTTATCATTCCTCTTCTTAAAGCTATGTATGGATCCTGCCTCCACTACTTCACTTCCCAGACTATTCCACTTCCTGACAACTCTGTGACTGAAGAAATACTTCCTAATATCCGTGTGATTCATCTGAGGCTTCAACTTCCAACTGTGACCACTTGTTGCTGTGTCCCATATCAGGAACATCCTGTCTCTTCCCACCTTGTCGATTCCTCTTAGTATTTTATATATTTTTTTATTTTTTTATTATCACACTGGCCGATTCCCACCAAGGCAGGGTGGCCCGAAAAAGAAAAACTTTCACCATCATTCACTCCATCACTGTCTTGCCAGAAGGGTGCTTTACACTACAGTTTTTAAACTGCAACATTAACACCCCTCCTTCAGAGTGCAGGCACTGTACTTCCCATCTCCAGGACTCAAGTCCGGCCTGCCGGTTTCCCTGAATCCCTTCATAAATGTTACTTTGCTCACACTCCAACAGCACGTCAAGTATTAAAAACCATTTGTCTCCATTCACTCCTATCAAACACGCTCACACATGCCTGCTGGAAGTCCAAGCCCCTCGCACACAAAACCTCCTTTACCCCCTCCCTCCAACCCTTCCTAGGCCGACCCCTACCCCGCCTTCCTTCCACTACAGACTGATACACTCTTGAAGTCATTCTGTTTCGCTCCATTCTCTCTACATGTCCGAACCACCTCAACAACCCTTCCTCAGCCCTCTGGACAACAGTTTTGGTAATCCCACACCTCCTCCTAACTTCCAAACTACGAATTCTCTGCATTATATTCACACCACACATTGCCCTCAGACACGACATCTCCACTGCCTCCAGCCTTCTCCTCGCTGCAACATTCATCACCCACGCTTCACACCCATATAAGAGCGTTGGTAAAACTATACTCTCATACATTCCCCTCTTTGCCTCCAAGGACAAAGTTCTTTGTCTCCACAGACTCCTAAGTGCACCACTCACTCTTTTTCCCTCATCAATTCTATGATTCACCTCATCTTTCATAGACCCATCCGCTGACACGTCCACTCCCAAATATCTGAATACGTTCACCTCCTCCATACTCTCTCCCTCCAATCTGATATTCAATCTTTCATCACCTAATCTTTTTGTTATCCTCATAACCTTACTCTTTCCTGTATTCACCTTTAATTTTCTTCTTTTGCACACCCTACCAAATTCATCCACCAATCTCTGCAACTTCTCTTCAGAATCTCCCAAGAGCACAGTGTCATCAGCAAAGAGCAGCTGTGACAACTCCCACTTTGTGTGTGATTCTTTATCTTTTAACTCCACGCCTCTTGCCAAGACCCTCGCATTTACTTCTCTTACAACCCCATCTATAAATATATTAAACAACCACGGTGACATCACACATCCTTGTCTAAGGCCTACTTTTACTGGGAAAAAATTTCCCTCTTTCCTACATACTCTAACTTGAGCCTCACTATCCTCGTAAAAACTCTTCACTGCTTTCAGTAACCTACCTCCTACACCATACACTTGCAACATCTGCCACATTGCCCCCCTATCCACCCTGTCATACGCCTTTTCCAAATCCATAAATGCCACAAAGACCTCTTTAGCCTTATCTAAATACTGTTCACTTATATGTTTCACTGTAAACACCTGGTCCACACACCCCCTACCTTTCCTAAAGCCTCCTTGTTCATCTGCTATCCTATTCTCCGTCTTACTCTTAATTCTTTCAATTATAACTCTACCATACACTTTACCAGGTACACTCAACAGACTTCTCCCCCTATAATTTTTGCACTCTCTTTTATCCCCTTTGCCTTTATACAAAGGAACTATGCATGCTCTCTGCCAATCCCTAGGTACCTTACCCTCTTCCATACATTTATTAAATAATTGCACCAACCACTCCAAAACTATATCCCCACCTGCTTTTAACATTTCTATCTTTATCCCATCAATTCCGGCTGCCTTGCCCCCTTTCATTTTACCTACTGCCTCACGAACTTCCCCCACACTCACAACTGGCTCTTCCTCACTCCTACAAGATGTTATTCCTCCTTGCCCTATACACGAAATCACAGCTTCCCTATCTTCATCAACATTTAACAATTCCTCAAAATATTCCCTCCATCTTCCCAATACCTCTAACTCTCCATTTAATAACTCTCCTCTCCTATTTTAACTGACAAATCCATTTGTTCTCTAGGCTTTCTTAACTTGTTAATCTCACTCCAAAACTTTTTCTTATTTTCAACAAAATTTGTTGATAACATCTCACCCACTCTCTCATTTGCTCTCTTTTTACATTGCTTCACCACTCTCTTAACTTCTCTCTTTTTCTCCATATACTCTTCCCTCCTTGCATCACTTCTACTTTGTAAAAACTTCTCATATGCTAACTTTTTCTCCCTTATATGTCGTTATCATATACCCCCTATCTCCTGTCCTCCAGTGTCGTCAGGTCGATTTCCCTTAACTCTCCCATGCTGATAATGGTACCTATACTTTGTTATACTCTTAAATATATTATCATCTACCTCTTGCGTTTTCTCTCCAGAATATCCTTCCTGTTCTTTAAGACCCTTTCAAAAATTCAAATAATTTATTAGTTCCACGCAGGTCGTTAACTCTCGCTGTATTTTTTGCAACGTCTGCCGTCATCAGTGAGTAGTACTCTAATCGAAGGAACACAAGTGATTTGAATAGTGTCACCATTGACATGTTTCTCTTGTTTCGAAAGCACACATTATACATCCCGTTATTTTCTTGGATGTCGCAGCATTTATTTTATTACTCTCATTATAAGATAGGTCACTGACATGATTATATCTAGGAGTTTTACATATTCTTTTCGTTCAAAGGAGTGATCCCTCTGTGTTATGTATACAGTATAATTCCCTTTTAGGGCTTCTCACCCTTTCTGTATCAGAGTTCGTGAAATTTTTTACCCATGGAACATCATGTCATTTACTTCCTCCCATTGGAAAACTTTGTATCCTTATGCAGTCTTTTTGTCCTCTACTAAGGTGATTTTAGTATCGTCCGTCAAGGTTTGCGGTTTAACTATATCTGCTAAGATGAGAAACAAAGAGACTAGGATCGCTGCTTTGGCTACTGAGCTTCTTTCTTTGCTGAGGCTAAATTTTACTTTGTGTATTTCTATCTGTGCTTTATTCGTTAGAAAATTGAAAATCAATTTTCCTTCTTTTCTGATGTATCTTTTGGTTTTATTTTAAGTGCTGTCTATCACTCATTGATCATCTCTGTTAAATGCCTTGGCGAAGTCCGCAAAACTCGTCTGTATTTTGAGATTTTATCAAAGCATCATGAATTTTGTCATAATGATTCATTAGGTGTGACATGCATGAACTTCCTACTCTAAATCCATTATGTCTTAGTGTTGTGCAGATCATGCTCTTTCATGGTCTGGGCTCTACCGCCTCCTTTGTGCAGGAAACTATGCTTGCGCATTTAAAGGCCTTGTGATGTCACTTAAATCAAAGCTCTTTCTCCAAATAATGTCCGGTACTCCTGATAGTGGTAGTTTGCATTTCTTTATAGAGAGTTCCATAAATGTGAACCCAGTGTTGCGTGTGTTGGCATGTTTTCTGTTTCACCCTCGATTCTAAGTAATTTGTACTTACGTTACATATATAAACCATACCCCCGGCCGGGATTGAACCCGCGGTCATAGAGTCTCAAAACTCCAGCCCGTCGCGTTAGTCACTAGACCAGCGATTCTAAGTAATTTGCAATTGTACGATTTCTTGATTCATGGTTACATATATAAGTTGTTTTGGGCAAAGATAACGAAATATCTTTCCGTATCCTCCACTCTCCTGTACTTTAGTAGATTGTTGAACATTAATTCGTATGGTCCTTCATGATTTCTATTATTTCTTGTTTCGTGATCAGTGTATGAACCCCCTTTTAGTAATAGGCAGTTCTAGAAGGGATTTGATTTAATATAAATTTTTCATAAGTGTAGAAATATTTAGGCTTCCTCCGTCTGGAAAGAATATATTAGTTTCTGGTAATCTGTTTCTGTAAGTTTCTGTCCCTCGTTCTTACATATCTTCGTGTTTTAAGTAGCTTTGTAAGCCATTTTTCTGTACTTCCCAGTTTTCTTTCAACTGCAGATCTCTCTCTCCCAGCGTTTCAAAAAATGGATGAAATGATTCCACGAAAAATAAAAAGAAATGTGCATAGATGTGGAAATAGATCTGGTTTCAGGGCAACTACTACTATAGTCAAGACAACTATTTGTTCCACTACTACTATTAAATTTTCATTAATCGCCGTCCTGTTATAGCTTTTCTTGTTTGAGTACATTTAACTTTTTCAGAATTTTGAATATTTGGATAATATTTGGTAGTTTTCGTTTTCTAAATTTCTTCATAGTTTCTTTGAATATGAAAATGAAGAATTCTAGCTTCTTTTAGGCATATTTTGTTGCGAAATATATGATGAATTACACTTACAAAGTTGTTGCTTTCAATCAGTTTTACTATACTTTTCCTTTGAATAATCTCCATTTATCTAACTAAATTTGATGTTAATCTAATGTAACAGTTTTAAGGTCAGACGTTTTTATGAAAATTGGAAAAACATCTTTTCCTCTCTTTACTGTTTTTACACATGGCGCTCTGTCATGTTCTAATTATATTTTATTTGAATATCTATTAGCTGGTAAAAAAAATTTGTGTCTATATTATTTAACAAAACCATCCTACTTCACCCCTGCTCCAAATGTTTAGTTGTCGCTTTCAGGTCCCAGAAAACATACTTGTTGCCAATGTGTTTTCGTATCGTTTTCAGTTGTATGTATGATGCTAAAAGATGAACTGAGCATTAAATCATTCCTTGTTTTTCGGTTTATCGTTTCTTGTTCTTATTTCATTTTCTATCTGTATCCTGCATTACTAGTCAATTAAAATTTCTTGTGTGAATTACGTTTATGTCTTATCATAAAACTGTTTTGTCATCCAATCCGTATTGTTGTTTTTTTCTTTCTCTTTTAACTTTGCAGATATGCTTTCCTTTTATACTTTTTTCTTATTCTTTTATTTTATATATTTTTCCATATTGTTTATATTTAGCAATTCGACCCAGGTCTAAGTTACTGATATATCAGCTGCTCAAAAGCGTTTTTCAAAATATTTTGGATACAAGGATTTGTGCTTATTAATAATTTTACGATTTTTGGGTCATTGTTTCTAGATTTGTCTCCTCTCTGGCACGAGTGGACGAGATCACAACGCATGTTGACGACAAGATTCAGAATATTATTTACAAGAGTTGCGAACATGATAACTTTAAAATCGTCTACTATTACTGTTTCATTGTTATTATTTATTTGTCTAATTTCATCATGTAAGAGGGTGTTGTTTGCCTCTTTTTATTATTCTAATGATAACTAATATTGACATATATCGAGTTTGATCCTTTTCTATGTAGATTTTGTCTAAATTGCATGCACTTCACTGTTGATTCATAGGATAATTTGACCACCCTTTCTATTTGCTGGTGCTAGCATTATTAAAAATGCAGTAAAAAGACAAATTTATTTCTGATGAATTAAAATGAGGATTCAGGGCGATAATATCTGGACGTTCTGACGATGCATGTTTAGGTAATCCGTCATTTTTGGAAATTTCTACTAATATACACGTTAAAAGAATTTATTTAGGCCCGCCGGTATATACAGCTTCAGTTTCTAATCTCCCTGGTTACTTGACTTAATATGAACGACATTATCTTCTCTCTTCCTTCCATTGTCTACTTATTCACCAGTCCTTCTGCACTTACCTTTACCTAAGCTGATATTTTCTTACTTTTCACTGCTTATGAAGCGCCATATTTTTCTTGTATCAAAGCTCTGCTTGCTTTCCTCCAGTCAATTAAAAGTGAAGGTCAGATTGGAAACGTGCTGCTGAGGAAGTGAATTCCGACAGCTCAGGATATTGGCCATTGGTTGAAATTTCAACTGGAAAACTCAAGTAACAAAATGCTGTCAATAGAAATCATTTTTGCACTGTATCCTTTTATTACCGTCTGCGATATATTAAGTTTAGGGGCGACCTTTGACACTGTTACTTTCTTGAAATACTATTATATTTTGGCTATACTGGCGTTTAATGATTCTCTGTAATACAGTAGGTCCCCCATCACGATATTTTCTCTCTCTCTCTCTCTCTCTCTCTCTCTCTCTCTCTCTCTCTCTCTCTCTCTCTCTCTCTCTCTCTCTCTCTCTCTCTCTCTCTCTCTCTCGCTCGCTCGCTCGCTTGCTAGCTCTATATCAGACGTTTTCTTTATCCACTCTACCACCCCCTATTACCATTTTATTCTTCAGGGTAAGTGAAGCAAGTGGTCTCTGAGAGCTCGTGCGTCTCCAGCTTTCCTAATATCGTCTGAAACTCCAACTTGCAGCATTCAGAATTTAGATGACTTTTTTTGGTGAGTAATTCAACTTTTAACCACACCTTGAGCTCGTTTCTATATGTCTTTGCTAGGATGGTCAACCCTTTATGGGTCGTATTTAACACCAAGAATATCTCGTAATGCACCAGCAGGAGCAGCAGAAGGAAAAGAAAAAGAAAAAATGAGAAGAAAAAAGAAAAAAGAAAAAGGAGAATTAGGAGGAGGAGTAGAAGGAGGAGGTAAAATAGATGAAAAAGAAAAAAAGGAAGAAAAGGAGGAAAAAAAAGAAAAGTAGAAGGATAAGATGAATGAAAAAAAGGGAGAAGAAGAAGAAAAGAACTATGCGATAGTTGGCTGGAATGAATTTCCCGATCCTGATTCAGTATTCATGGTGGATTTTGTGTTGGAGAGAACCTCAGTGAGGCAGACACTCAGAGCAGACCTACTCTTCATGTTTCCTCCACGCCAGGAGAACTACCACCTATTTATGTCGTGTTTCCCTCTTTTTGTGAGCTTGTGGTGTGAGGTATGGATGGAGGGATGAGGAGGACGAGTAAAGGAAAGAAGTGAAG
The DNA here is from genome assembly GCF_038502225.1 of Cherax quadricarinatus. Lineage (NCBI taxonomy): Eukaryota > Metazoa > Arthropoda > Malacostraca > Decapoda > Parastacidae > Cherax > Cherax quadricarinatus. The sequence continues at coordinate 11,024,639 of NC_091327.1, forward strand.
AGGACTGAGACGTTGTAGTTGAAAAATAAGTTGTAAGGCGAAGGGAGGAGAGAGTGGGTAAAGAAAGGAGAGGAAGATAAATGAAGGACAAAGATGTAAATCTGAAAACAGTATGTTAGGAAGAGGAGAGGATAAGGTCCTTACTCACTGCCTCTTTACTTGAGGGAAAAAGTTATGGGAGGAGGGGGGAAATAGGATGGAAAGAGAAATAATGGAAGAAGCAGAAGAGAGGGAGGGAGGATGGGAAGGAAGGAGGCAGAGAAATAAAGCAATAAAAAGTCAGAATCGAGGCGGGAAGATAAACACTATTACCATCAGGTATGGAACAAGTGTCTCCTAAATAAAACATAATCTGACTGACGTCTATCTTCTTTTTCTCTAGTGAATTTCATTTCTAGAATCTGGTCTTTTGTCAGCAATTTTTTTCAATTTCTTATTTAAAATACTTACAAACACCTTTCCGCTCATTCTGTACAATGCTACTCCAGACTATCATCTCTCATTAGAATGACATCCCCTTCAGTATGATAATAACAATGATAATGATGATGATGATACCTTAATTTCCCAAGAAAATACATTAGAGTTATAGCAGTAGGCTGTGTATGCACTTAGCTGTTTTTCTTGTCTAAACCTATCGTCTGCTCTACAGGCTTTTTCAGTCGAATACAGAGGTGACTTAAATCATGAAAACGAGTAGAGGAGAGGTAAATATGCAGTGATCAGTCCCTCTGCCTTGAACAAAATGTGAAGTGATCAGTTCCTTAGACTTGATAAGTGTTCACTTATCTTCGATCAGCATAAATTTCTTCAAGGTTGATTACCTCACAAGTATCTCCCCATTCCTTCTGCTGTCTCGAATATTTAAGTCACCTTTGTATACCATTGAAGAAACCTGCTGAACAAGTGGCATGTTTCGACAATACAGATAGTCAAAAACTGTTGCATATGTTTTAATCATCATCTTGTCGATATCGTATACCAATAAAAGAGTAGACGTTGTTACTGACAGAATAACGAGCAGAACTTGGACCAATACTAACATTGTTAAAAATATAACATATTTCACGCTAATATATAAACTATTATATTGCAATACCATTTTTGCGGAAATTGAGCATTTAGTAGAAAATATTACATTGAATTTTAATGTTAATTTTAATTACACTAACCATTTGTTTTTAAAAATTCACATAAATAGTATTCGGATCAATCTAAATTCCTATGAAAAGCATTCTGATGCTACATTTTATATTCAATAATATTTAATTTCAAAGAGAAAAAATCCTTTTTGCTAGAGAGAGACTGTGCAGGGAAAGTACGAGGGTGTCCCCTCCTTACTGCTACCCACTGCTGAAACATGACCACACTACCTTAAAAATATGACACGATACTTGACCTGTTAGTATCACGATTCGTAAATTTATGCTCTTTAAGAATCTTGGCCTTTTGTGTTAGTTACTTGTTGTCAAAAACACTTCTCGATATATATATATATATATATAATTGTGTGTGTGTGTGTGTACTCTGTATGCGTGAGTGTGTTTGTTGTGTATATAGCAGTTGTTATTTACAAGAGCAAGAGCGTTCCCTGTGATCGTATATGTCTGGATAACCCCTTTTCTGCAACATTGCATGCTCCTGAAGATG
>NC_091327.1:11028788-11061143 GCF_038502225.1 Cherax quadricarinatus
GGTGCGCTCTACTTCCCTGCTAGTATTGTCTGGGTGCACTCTACGTCATTGCTAGTGTTGCCTGGATGCACTCTACTTCCCTGCTAGTGTTTTCTGGGTGCACTCTCCTTCCCTGTTAGTGTTGCCTGGGTGCACTCTACTTCCCTGCTAGTGTTGCCTTGGTGCTCTCTACTTCCCTGCTAGTGTTGCCTGGGTGCACTCTACTTCCCTGCTAGTGTTGCCTGGGTGCACTCTACTTCCCTGCTAGTGTTGCCTGGGTGCACTCTACTTCCCTGCTAGTGTTGCCTGGGTGCACTCTACTTCCCTGCTAGTGTTGCCTGGGTGCACTCTACTTCCCTGCTAGTGTTGCCTGGGTGCATTCTACTTCCCTGCTAGTGTTTTCTGGGTGCACTCTACTTCCCTGCTAGTGTTACCTTGGTGCTCTCTACTTCCCTGCTAGTGTTGCCTGGGTGCACTCTACTTCCCTGCTAGTGTTGCCTGGGTGCATTCTACTTCCCTGCTAGTGTTGCCTGGGTGCATTCTATTTCCCTGTTAGTGTTGCCTGGGTGCACTCTACTTCCCTGCTTGTGTTGCCTGGGTGCACTCTACTTCCCTGCTAGTGTTGCCTGGGTGCACTCTACTTCCCTGCTAGTGTTGCCTGGGTGCACTCTACTTCCCTGCTAGTGTTGCCTGGGTGCATTCTATTTCCCTGTTAGTGTTGCCTGGGTGCACTCTACTTCCCTGCTAGTGTTGCCTGGGTGCACTCTACTTCCCTGCTTGTGTTGCCTGGGTGCACTCTACTTCCCTGCTAGTGTTGCCTGGGTGCACTCTACTTCCCTGCTAGTGTTGCCTGGGTGCACTCTACTTCCCTGCTAGTGTTGCCTGGGTGCATTCTATTTCCCTGTTAGTGTTGCCTGGGTGCACTCTACTTCCCTGCTAGTGTTGCCTGGGTGCACTCTACTTCCCTGCTTGTGTTGCCTGGGTGCACTCTACTTCCCTGCTAGTGTTGCCTGGGTGCACTCTACTTCCCTGCTAGTGTTGCCTGGGTGCACTCTACTTCCCTGCTAGTGTTGCCTGGGTGCATTCTAGTTCCCTGTTAGTGTTGCCTGGGTGCACTCTACTTCCCTGCTAGTGTTGCCTGGGTGCACTCTACTTCCCTGCTTGTGTTGCCTGGGTGCACTCTACTTCCCTGCTAGTGTTGCCTGGGTGCACTCTACTTCCCTGCTAGTGTTGCCTGGGTGCACTATACTTCCCTGCTTGTGTTGCCTGGGTGCACTCTACTTCCCTGCTAGTGTTGCCTGGGTGCACTCTACTTCCCTGCTAGTGTTGCCTGGGTTCACTCTACTTCCCTGCTAGTGTTGCCTGGGTGCACTCTACTTCCCTGCTAGTGTTGCCTGGGTGCACTCTACTTCCCTGCTAGTGTTGCCTGGGTGCACTCTACTTCCCTGCTTGTGTTGCCTGGGTGCACTCTACTTCCCTGCTAGTGTTGCCTGGGTGCACTCTACTTCCCTGCTAGTGTTGCCTGGGTGCACTATACTTCCCTGCTTGTGTTGCCTGGGTGCACTCTACTTCCCTGCTAGTGTTGCCTGGGTGCACTCTACTTCCCTGCTAGTGTTGCCTGGGTGCACTCTACTTCCCTGCTAGTGTTGCCTGGGTGCACTCTACTTCCCTGCTAGTGTTGCCTGGGTGCACTCTACTTCCCTGCTAGTGTTGCCTTGGTGCTCTCTACTTCCCTGCTAGTGTTGCCTTGGTGCTCTCTACTTCCCTGCTAGTGTTGCCTGGGTGCACTCTACTTCCCTGCTAGTGTTGCCTGGGTGCATTCTATTTCCCTGCTGGTTCAGCCTCGGTGGAACTAACTAACCCTCAACTCGTTAGAAAGTTTTAACTTGAGTGATGTAATTTAGCGTGTACGCCTCTCTATCTTAAGTGACTTCTTTACTCCTCTTTCCTCTCTAGTTCTCTTTTCATCCTTCTTTCTGATTTTTTTTCCATTCAGCATTTATTGTTTGAGGTTCTGATTGTAGTGTTAAACTTCTTTTGTACCTCTTTTCTGTTTGTTTGCTGCTCGTCTTCTTGGGGGCTACTTTCAGCTTTCTTTCAGCCCACGTAAGCAATGTTTACCCAATGTTTAATCCCGGCTTAAGCAACTCCTGTCCTCTGCTTGCGGTATACTTGCTTCATGCCTAATCGCTCTTGCTTTGTTAATCATTGTTTGCTGTTTGCTTACTCCTTCCTCGCTCCCAGTTCCAGTTTTAATTCATGCGTGCATTCTGCTTGTCTTTGGCTTAATCCCTTCTTTCTTTGTATTTGCTCCCTGCTTGACCTAAGTTTGCCTGTGCCTACTCCTTGCTTGCTCCTTGTTTATACCACACTAAATGCAGTCATCGTATTGAATAATCTTCGCAGTGCAAGCTTTCTTCGAGAACTCATCTAAATTATTACTGTACTAAGACATTCTCATGCTATCTTAGTTGGCGTAATTTTCTATTTTAATTTTATATTACCCTGAATGCACTAGAGGCAGTTGTTAGTGAAATGACGAGCTATCACAACACATGGATAAAAGGAACTAGCTGAGCGTCTATGAAGGAGCAGAGAAGGTGGAACACTGACTCACGTCTTTGAACTCTACGTAAGAATGTATATGAAGTGGCAAAAATATAAAGAAATTACGAAATAGTTCAGTCTTTCAGTTTCTGAAAGTATACCATGAGTTTAGGGAATTAAAAGAGTAAATAAATAGTTAATGTTGAGAACTATATTTCATCTCCCAGATGTGGTCTAAGGTCAACAGGAACTCAAAACCAAACACACATCTGCTTGAACATCATTCATCAATAACGTATCCAGACATGCTACTTAACCAATATGCATAAGACTGGGGTGTGCAAGACTGGCCCCAAAGCGTCCAGCTTCACCTGGCGAATTCAAATAATAATAGAAGAAAGCTCGCAATCATTACTGCTTGAAAATAAGATAAAGCCACATCACCTGAGAAAAACGGCATAACCTATTCCACCCCTAGATTTCTCAACGAGTTGCCCAATAGCTCCCTCCATGCTTTATGTAGGTTCAGCATCATGTCCAACCAGACTGCGGACACAGTCTCACAGTGCCCATTCCAGAACCTAACTCTAACTAGTGTAGGTGATTTCTTTAACATTTTGCATGCGTGAAGACCTTGAGAGAATTGTCCTTAACAGGCTCAACATCTAAATACAAACACCAATTCTGTCCAAATTCTTTGGTTTCTGTCCTAGAAAAGCACCCAAACTTGCTTTGCCGAGTACTTCACTAGGCAGAGACTGGTACGATGGTGATCTTCACTGATAACTCAAAGCTACTTTCGATAAAGCCAACTGAGAAATTATTTTGGAACAATTGCCCGGTTTTGGCGTTAGAAGGAATCTACTTGGATCCAAGGATACCAGAACAACATAACAACCTCAGCCATATACAGTATAATAAAAAATGAAGCGCTAAACCTACATGGGTTATGCAGCTCAGCCATATACAAAGGTGTCAAGAGTACCACCAGTGTCTTATTTGGGTTGGGCGCACCTCAGGGTGGAGTACTCAGCCCCAATTTTCTTAATGTTCAATGCACAGGCTTGTGTCGAACATCCCTATACTGTACAAGATGATAAGGCTGCCATTTTTATGTAGATAATATCTCCACCTTTGAAAATACAGACAACAGAATACAAGCTTTCTTTAATGCCTATCAGCTGGCAGCTTTAACTATGGTCTTGACGTATGGAGTGAGGCTCACTCCAACGAAGGCGCTCCCTGTGATTGTATCAGCTTTGACTTCCCAGTTTCTGCAACATTGCAAGCTCCTGATGTTTTAACTGCAAAACCAAGGGCCTTGAACTAACATTTAACTCCCCGTGCCTGTTACACACACACACACACACATATATATATATATATATATATATATATATATATATATATATATATATATATATATATATATATATATATTATATGTTGATAAATAGACACATGTGCAACTCTTGGGTATCTTTATTGAGGAAACGTTTCGCCACACAGTGGCTTCATCAGTCCATACGTAGGAGAAACTTGAAGAACAGGAGGAGAATGAGGTAATCAGTCCCTCAACCTTGAGTCGATGTGTTCAGTCCATCAATCATCTAATTTATCAACATGTCGGTTCTCTGAACCACTCATCTACAAATATATTATAATATATATATATATATATATATATATATATATATATATATATATATATATATATATATATATATATAATTATATATATGTATATTATATTAGTTATATAAACACATTGACCGTTTCCCACCAAGGCAGGGTGGTCCGAAAAAGAAAAACTTTCATCATTCACTTAATCACTGTCTTGCCAGGGGCATGCTTACACTACAGTTATAAAACTGCAACACTGACACCCCTTCTTCAGAGTGTCGGCACTGTACTTCCCATCTCCAGGAATCTAGTCCGGCCTGCTGGTTTCCCCTGAATCCCTTCATAAATGTTACATTGCTTAAAGTCCAACAGCATGTCAAGTCCTAAAAGCCATTTGTCTCCATTTGGTCCTAACATGCTCACGCACGCCTGCTGAACGTTCAAACCCCTCGCACATAAAACCTTCCTTAGCCCCCGCCCCTAAAACCTTTTCTAGGCCGACCACTACCCCACCTTCCCTCCACTACAGATTTATATACTCTCGAAGTCATTCCATTTTGTTCCACCCTCTCTACATGTCCAAACCATCTCAATAACCCCTCATCCGCCCTCTGGATAACAGTTTTGGTAATCCCGCACCCCGTAATCTCCAATCTACGGATTCTCTGCATTATATTCACACTACACACACACACACACACACACACACACACACACACACACACACACACACACACAGAACTGGCAGGGAAGCCAGTTAATGAGATGATGGAATATGTAACAACAATGTGCAAGAAGGCTGAGGAGAGGTTTGTACCCAAGGGTAACAGGAATAATGAAAAAGCCAGGATGAGCCCATGGTTCACCCAAAGGTGCAGGGAGGCAAAAACCAAGTGTGCTAGGGAATGGAAGAAATATAGAAGGCAAAGGACCCAGTAGAATAAGGGGAGCAGTTGTAGAGCCAGAAACGAATATGCACAGATAAGAAGGGAGGCCCAACTACAATATGAAAACGACATAGCAGCGAAAGCCAAATCTGACCCGAAGCTGTTATACAGCCACATCAGGAGGAAAACAACAGTCAAGGACCAGGTAATCAGGCTAAGGAAGGAAGGGAGGAGGAGAGACAACATGAAATTACCGTGAAGTATGTGAGGAACTGAACAAGAGATTCAAAGAAGTGTTCACAGAGGAGACAGAAGGGGCTCCAGAAAGACGGAGAGGATGGGTACACCACCAAGTGCTGGACAAAGTACACACAACCGAGGAAGAAGTGAAGAGGCTTCTGAGTGAGCTAGATACCTCAAAGGCAATGGGGCCGGATAACATCTCTCCATGGGTCCGGAGAGAGGGAGCAGAGGCGCTATGTGTACCCCTAACAACAATATTCAATACATCTATCGAAACTGGGAGATTGCCTGAGGCATGGAAGACTGCAAAAGTAGTCCCAGTCTTTAAAAAAGGAGACAGACATGAAGCACTAAACTACAGACCAGTGTCACTGACATGTATAGTATGCAAAGTCATGGAAAGGATTATCAGGAGAAGAGTGGTGGAACACCTAGAAAGGAATGATTTCATCAACAGCAGCCAACATGGTTTCAGGGACAGGAAATCCTGTGTCACAAACCTACTGGAGTTCTATGACTTGGTGACAGCAGTAAGACAAGAGAGAGAGGGGTGGGTGGATTGCATTTTCTTGGACTGCAAGAAGGCGATTGACACAGTTCCACAGAAGATTTTAGTGCAAAAACTGGAGGACCAAGCAGGGATAACAGGGAGGGCACTACAATGGATCAGGGAATACTTGTCAGGAAGACAGCAGCGAGTCATGGTATGTGGCGAGGTGTCAGAGTGGGCGCCTGTGACCAGCGGGGTCCCACAGGGGTCAGCCCTAGGACCAGTGCTATTTCTGGTATTTGTGAACGACATGACGGAAGGACTAGAATTCATTCGATCGAAGACCAGGCAGAGCTATAAAGGGATCTGGACAGGCTGCAGACATGGTCCAGCAATTGGCTTCTGGAGTTCAACCCCACCAAGTGCAAAGCCTTGAAGATTGGGGAAGGGCAAAGAAGACCGCATACGGAGTACAGTCTAGGGGGCAAGAGACTACAAATCACACTCAAGGAAAAAGATCTTGGGGTGAGTATAACACCAGGCACATCTCCTGAAGTGCACATCAACCAAATAACTGCTGCAGCATATGGGCGCCTAGCAAACATCAGAACAGCATTCCGACATTTTAATAAGGAATCGTTCAGGACCCTGTACACCGTGTACGTTAGGCCCATATTGGAGTATGCGGCACCAGTTTGGAACCCACACCTAGCCAAGAACGTAAAGAAACTAGAGAAAGTGCAAAGGTTTGCAACAAGACTAGTCCCAGAGCTAAGGGGTATGTCCTACGAGGGGAGGTTAAGGGAAATCGACCTGACGACACTGGAGGACAGGAGAGATAGGGTGGACATGATAACGACATACAAAATTCTGAGAGGAATTGACAAGGTGGGCAAAGACAGGATGTTCCAGAGATGGGACTCAGCAACAAGGGGACACAGTTGGAAGTTGAAGACGCAGATGAATCACAGGGATGTTAGGAAGTATTTCTTCAGCCACAGAGTAGTCAGGAAGTGGAATAGTTTGGGAAGCGATGTAGTGGAGGCAGGATCCATATATAGCTTGAAGCAGAGGTATGACAAAGCTCATGGTTCAGGGAGAGTGACCTAGTAGCGACCAATGAAGAGGCGGGGCCAGGAGCTAGGACTCGACCCCTGCAACCTCAACTAGGTGAGTACAACTAGGTGAGTACACACACACACACACACACACACACACACACACACACACACACACACACACACACACACACACACACATACACACACCCACACACCCACATACACACAGACACACACACACACACACACACACACACACACACATACACACACACACATACACACACACACACACACACACACACACACACACACACACACACACACACACACACACACACACACACACACACACACACACACACACACACTGTAAGTGCGGTAAGTCCCAGGAGGTTGGGGTGTCAGGTCACAGGAAGGTGTGGGCAGCCAAGGACCACTGAGACTTACCTTAAACGCACAAGCCACCTACCTTTCAGTACATAATAAACCCACACATAATTCCACACACAATTACACACAAAATTACACACTCACACACACACACACACACACACACACACACACACACACACACACATGGAGAAGACAGACAGGAGATCCCAGACCCAGGAAGAAGATCTAATACAGCCTCCCTCACAACTTTCTATAGAAGCCTCCCAACCAGGTCAACCCCAGTGCAACCAAACACTCTAAATCAAAACACCCATGCCACATCCAATGCCCCCACCCACTACATTACAAACTTCACCCCCACAGCAACAACCCATAGTTCCTTACCAGGTCTCCCACTTCCCCAACCCCAATATACTTCCCAGACCACAGTCTTAGAAAAGAAGTTGAAGGTGTGGTATACAAATGCAGATGGAATAACAAACAAGTATGAGGAGTGGCACGAAAGAATCAAAGAGACATCCCCAGACATAATAGCACTCACAGAAACAAAACTCACCAGAATAATAACAGATTCAATCTTTCCATCCGGATATCAAATCTTCAGGAAAGACAGAGGGAGGAGAGGGGGAGGAGGAGTTGCACTGCTCATTAAAAACCAGTGGGGTTTTGAGAAAATGGAAGGAATGGATGGCATGGGCGAAAGGGACTACTTAGTAGGAACAATCCAGTCTGAGGGACATAAGGTGATAATTGCAGTAATGTACAACCCACCACAGAACTGCAGGAGGCCAAGAGAAGAATACGATGAGAGCAACAGAGCAATGATCAACACACTAGCCGAGGAGGCCAGGAGAGCACACATGGGGGGAGCAAAGTTACTAGTTATGGGTGATTTCAATCACAAGGAGATTGACTGGGAAAACCTGGAGCCCCATGGGGGTCCCGAAACATGGAGAGCCAAGATGATGGATGTGGTACTGGAGAACCTCATGCATCAACATGTTAGAGACACTACCAGAGAGAGAGGAGAGGATGAACCAGCAAGGTTGGACCTTGTATTCACCATGAGTAGTTCGGACATCGAGGGTATCATGTATGAAAGGCCCCTGGGAGCTAGTGATCATGTGGTTCTGTGCTTCGACTACATAGTTGAGCTCCAAGTGGAGAGAGTAGCAGGAATAGGCTGGGAAAAACCAAACTACAAAAGGGGGAACTACTCAGGCATGAGGAACTTCCTTCAAGACATTCAGTGGGAGAGGGAACTGACAGGAAAACCAGTACAAGAAATGATGGACTATGTAGCAACAAAATGCAAGGAGGCAGAGGAGAGGTTTGTTCCCAAGGGAAACAGAAATAATGGGAAGAACAGAACGAGTCCTTGGTTCACCCAAAGGTGTAGGGAGGCAAAAACTAGGTGTACTAGAGAATGGAAAAGGTACAGAAGACAGAGAACTCAGGAAAATAAAGAAATCAGCCGAAGAGCCAGAAACGAATATGCACAGATAAGAAGGGAGGCTCAGAGACAATATGAAAATGACATAGCATCAAAAGTAAAGACTGACCCGAAGCTGTTGTACAGCCACATCAGGAGGAAAACAACAGTCAAGGACCAGGTAATCAGACTGAGGAAGGGTGATGGGGAATTCACAAGAAACGACCGAGAGGTATGTCAGGAGCTCAACACAAGATTTAAAGAGGTATTTACAGTGGAAACCAGTAGGACTCCAAGAAATCAGAACAGGGGGGCACACCAGCAAGTGCTGGATGAGGTACATATAACCAAGGAGGAGGTGAAGAAGCTGCTATGCGAACTTGACACCTCAAAGGCGGTGGGACCAGACAACATCTCTCCATGGGTCCTTAAAGAGGGAGCAGAGATATTGTGTGAGCCATTAACAAAGATCTTCAACACATCATTTGAAACTGGGCAACTCCCTGAGGTATGGAAAATGGCAAATGTAGTCCCAATTTTTAAAAAGGGAGACAGACATGAGGCACTAAACTACAGACCTGTATCTCTAACGTGTATAGTATGCAAGGTCATGGAGAAGATCATCAGGAGGAGAGTGGTGGGGCACCTGGAAAGAAACAAGTGTATAATTGACAACCAGCACGGTTTCAGGGAAGGAAAATCCTGTGTCACAAACCTACTAGAGTTTTATGACAAGGTGACAGAAGTAAGACAAGAGAGAGAGGGGTGGATCGACTGCGTATTTTTGGACTGCAAGAAGGCTTTCGACACAGTTCCTCACAAGAGGTTACTGCAAAAGCTAGAGGACCAGGCACACATAACAGGAAAGGCACTGCAATGGATCAGAGAATATCTGACAGGGAGGAAACAACGAGTCATGGTACGCGACGAGGTGTCAGAGTGGGCGCCTGTGACAAGCGGGGTTCCACAGGGGTCAGTCCTAGGACCTGTGCTGTTCTTGGTATACGTGAACGACATAACGGAAGGGATAGACTCAGAAGTGTCCTTGTTTGCAGACGATGTGAAGTTAATGAGAAGAATCGAATCGGACGAGGATCAGGCAGGACTACAAAGAGATCTGGACAGGCTACAAGCCTGGTCCAGCAACTGGCTCCTTGAATTTAACCCTGCCAAATGCAAAGTCATGAAGATTGGGGAAGGGCAAAGAAGACCGCAGACACAATATAGTTTAGATGGCCAAAGACTGCAAACCTCACTAAAGGAAAAAGATCTGGGGGTGAGTATAACACCGAGCATATCTCCTGAGGCGCACATCAATCAGATAACTGCTGCAGCATACGGGCGCCTGGCAAACCTACGGATAGCGTTCCGATACCTCAGTAAGGATTCGTTTAAGACTCTGTACACCATCTACGTCAGGCCCATACTGGAGTATGCAGCACCAGTTTGGAATCCACACCTAGTCAAGCACGTCAAGAAATTAGAGAAAGTGCAAAGGTTTGCAACAAGACTAGTCCCAGAGCTACGGGGATTGTCCTATGAAGAAAGGTTGAGGGAAATCGGCCTGACGACACTGGAGGCCAGGAGGGTCAGGGGAGACATGATAACGACATATAAAATACTGCGCGGAATAGACGAGGTGGACAAAGACGGGATGTTCCAGAGATGGGACACAGACACAAGAGGTCACAATTGGAAGTTGAAGACTCAGATGAATCAAAGGGATGTTAGGAAGTATTTCTTCAGTCATAGAGTAGTCAGGCCATGGAATAGCCTAGAAAGTGATGTGGTGGAGGCAGGAACCATACATAGTTTTAAGGCGATGTATGATAGAGCTCATGGGGCAGGGAGAGAGAGGACCTAGTAGCAATCAGCGAAGAGGCGGGGCCAGGAGCTGTGACTCGACCCCTGCAACCACAAATAGGTGAGTACAAATAGGTGAGTACACACACACACACACACACACACATACACTCCCCCCTCACCACCGACATCTCACTACTTCCCCTGATCCCTCCCCTCCCTCGATCACCCTCCCCTCCCCCGTTCACCCCAAACCCTCCCCACCCCTCCCCACTCAGCTCCCACATAGCCACAGTTCCTCCACTACTTCCCTCCCCCCCCACACTCCGACACACACACTACTAACCTAACATACAGAACTACATAGGTTTCCCACTCTGAGGCAATCAGGATAAAACAAAAATGGGTTGCCAGAGAGCAACAAGAAAAACCAAGGGACAGGAGGAGGAAAATGCAAATGAAGATTGGGCAGGAGAGCTCATAAAAAGGGATCATGAATGGGAAAAGAAACTAGAAGAACTTAGCATGAGAATGGAAGAGAGGATAGATATGGAAAGCAGGAAGTGGGAGGTGCATGTCAAAGCAGCAGAAGCTAGGATACAGAGTTTAGAAGAGGAATTGAAAAATCTGAAACAGCCTAAAGAACTAAAGAGCGTTTTGGGATTGACAACAGAGACTGCTACCTCAGCCACAAATAAGGGGACTGTAGGGAAAGAAGGGGCACCACTGCATGGAGATGCTCTATCAGAGGAGACTGTAGCAAATGAAAGAGCTAAGCTTTATGTGGAGGCCCTAACAGACAACAACAGAGCCCAAGGAAAGCCGAGAAGGGAAAATGACAGGCCACTGAGCCCAAGTACATTAGCCAGTGAAACTGATGAAAGGAAAGCTGCAGTGGAGGAAACCAAATTAAATGAGGGGATACACAGGGATATGCAGTGGGAGAATGAAAGGGTGAGGTCAGTCTTTGTGTATGGGCTCCAGGAAGTCGAAGGGGAAACATATGAAGCAAGAAAACAAGGGGAAAAAAAGCAATTGAAAGCATCATGAAAGCAATAGGAGAAGACGATATGACCCAGCTGGAAAATTTTCGGAGAATAGGGGGGTTTGTAAAAAAAAGAACCCAGCCAGTGAGAGTGACCTTCAAGGCAGAAGCGACTTGGACCAGGATCCTGCAGGACAAAGCACGATTAAGGGACATGACGGCATACAGGAGGGTGTATCTCGACCGCGACAGAACACAAGAAGAAAGGAAGAAACTGAGAGAGATGGTACAAAGGCGAAAGGAGGAAAGAGAGGGGATGGAGAAGACAGACAGGAGATCCCAGACCCAGGAAGAAGATCAAATACAGCCTCCCTCACAACTTCCTATAGAAGCCTCCCAACCAGGTCAACCCCAGTGCAACCAAACACTCTAAATCAAAACACCCGTGCCACATCCAATGCCCCCACCCACTACATTACAAACTTCACCCCCACAGAAACAACCCATAGTTCCTTACCAGGTCTCCCACTTCCCCAACCCCAATATACTTCCCAGACCACAGTCTTAGAAAAGAAGTTGAAGGTGTGGTATACAAATGCAGATGGAATAACAAACAAGTATGAGGAGTGGCACGAAAGAATCAAAGAGACATCCCCAGACATATTAGCACTCACAGAAACAAAACTCACCAGAATAATAACAGATTCAATCTTTCCATCCGGATATCAAATCTTCAGGAAAGACAGAGGGAGGAGAGGGGGAGGAGGAGTTGCACTGCTCATTAAAAACCAGTGGGGTTTTGAGAAAATGGAAGGAATGGATGGCATGGGCGAAAGGGACTACTTAGTAGGAACAATCCAGTTTGAGGGACATAAGGTGATAATTGCAGTAATGTACAACCCACCACAGAACTGCAGGAGGCCAAGAGAAGAATACGATGAGAGCAACAGAGCAATGATCAACACACTAGCCGAGGTGGCCAGGAGAGCACACATGGGGGGAGCAAAGTTACTAGTTATGGGTGATTTCAATCACAAGGAGATTGACTGGGAAAACCTGGAGCCCCATGGGGGTCCCGAAACATGGAGAGCCAAGATGATGGATGTGGTACTGGAGAACCTCATGCATCAACATGTTAGAGACACTACCAGAGAGAGAGGAGAGGATGAACCAGCAAGGTTGGACCTTGTATTCACCATGAGTAGTTCGGACATCAAGGGTATCACGTATGAAAGGCCCCTGGGAGCTAGTGATCATGTGGTTCTGTGCTTCGACTACATAGTTGAGCTCCAAGTGGAGAGAGTAGCAGGAATAGGTTGGGAAAAAACAAACTACAAAAGGGGGAACTACTCAGGCATGAGGAACTTCCTTCAAGACATTCAGTGGGAGGGGGAACTGACAGGAAAACCAGTACAAGAAATGATGGACTATGTAGCAACAAAATGCAAGGAGGCAGAGGAGAGGTTTGTTCCCAAGGGAAACAGAAATAATGGGAAGAACAGAACGAGTCCTTGGTTCACCCAAAGGTGTAGGGAGGCAAAAACTAGGTGTACTAGAGAATGGAAAAGGTACAGAAGACAGAGAACTCAGGAAAATAAAGAAATCAGCCGAAGAGCCAGAAACGAATATGCACAGATAAGAAGGGAGGCTCAGAGACAATATGAAAATGACATAGCATCAAAAGTAAAGACTGACCCGAAGCTGTTGTACAGCCACATCAGGAGGAAAACAACAGTCAAGGACCAGGTAATCAGACTGAGGAAGGGTGATGGGGAATTCACAAGAAACGACCGAGAGGTATGTCAGGAGCTCAACACAAGATTTAAAGAGGTATTTACAGTGGAAACCAGTAGGACTCCAAGAAATCAGAACAGGGGGGCACACCAGCAAGTGCTGGATGAGGTACATATAACCAAGGAGGAGGTGAAGAAGCTGCTATGCGAACTTGACACCTCAAAGGCGGTGGGACCAGACAACATCTCTCCATGGGTCCTTAAAGAGGGAGCAGAGATATTGTGTGAGCCATTAACAAAGATCTTCAACACATCATTTGAAACTGGGCAACTCCCTGAGGTATGGAAAATGGCAAATGTAGTCCCAATTTTTAAAAAGGGAGACAGACATGAGGCACTAAACTACAGACCTGTATCACTAACGTGTATAGTATGCAAGGTCATGGAGAAGATCATCAGGAGGAGAGTGGTGGGGCACCTGGAAAGAAACAAGTGTATAATTGACAACCAGCACGGTTTCAGGGAAGGAAAATCCTGTGTCACAAACCTACTAGAGTTTTATGACAAGGTGACAGAAGTAAGACAAGAGAGAGAGGGGTGGATCGACTGCGTATTTTTGGACTGCAAGAAGGCTTTCGACACAGTTCCTCACAAGAGGTTACTGCAAAAGCTAGAGGACCAGGCACACATAACAGGAAAGGCACTGCAATGGATCAGAGAATATCTGACAGGGAGGCAACAACGAGTCATGGTACGCGACGAGGTGACAGAGTGGGCGCCTGTGACAAGCGGGGTTCCACAGGGGTCAGTCCTAGGACCTGTGCTGTTCTTGGTATACGTGAACGACATAACGGAAGGGATAGACTCAGAAGTGTCCTTGTTTGCAGACGATGTGAAGTTAATGAGAAGAATCGAATCGGACGAGGATCAGGCAGGATTACAAAGAGATCTGGACAGGCTACAAGCCTGGTCCAGCAACTGGCTCCTTGAATTTAACCCTGCCAAATGCAAAGTCATGAAGATTGGGGAAGGGCAAAGAAGACCGCAGACACAATATAGTTTAGATGGCCAAAGACTGCAAACCTCACTCAAGGAAAAAGATCTGGGGGTGAGTATAACACCGAGCATATCTCCTGAGGCGCACATCAATCAGATAACTGCTGCAGCATACGGGCGCCTGGCAAACCTACGGATAGCGTTCCGATACCTCAGTAAGGATTCGTTTAAGACTCTGTACACCATCTACGTCAGGCCCATACTGGAGTATGCAGCACCAGTTTGGAATCCACACCTAGTCAAGCACGTCAAGAAATTAGAGAAAGTGCAAAGGTTTGCAACAAGACTAGTCCCAGAGCTACGGGGATTGTCCTATGAAGAAAGGTTGAGGGAAATCGGCCTGACGACACTGGAGGCCAGGAGGGTCAGGGGAGACATGATAACAACATATAAAATACTGCGCGGAATAGACGAGGTGGACAAAGACGGGATGTTCCAGAGATGGGACACAGACACAAGAGGTCACAATTGGAAGTTGAAGACTCAGATGAATCAAAGGGATGTTAGGAAGTATTTCTTCAGTCATAGAGTAGTCAGGCCATGGAATAGCCTAGAAAGTGATGTGGTGGAGGCAGGAACCATACATAGTTTTAAGGCGAGGTATGACAGAGCTCATGGGGCAGGGAGAGAGAGGACCTAGTAGCAATCAGCGAAGAGGCGGGGCCAGGAGCTGTGACTCGACCCCTGCAACCACAAATAGGTGAGTACAAATAGGTGAGTACACACACACACACACACACACATACACACACACACACACACACACACACATATATATATATATATATATATATATATATATATATATATATATATATATATATATATATATATATATATATATATATATATATATATTGTGTGTTTGTGTGTACGTGTATATATGCATATATGTCTGTATGTGTATATAAACGTATTTATGTGTGTAATTAGGTATCTTATGACATTCCAATTTCTTTTCATCCACCCTTCTCTTTCGTTTACCTCCTGTATATAGTTTATCTAACCCTCACTCGGGAGTGATGGAGATATCTTCATAGAAATTTAGTTTCTACTTCGTATGAGATAAGCTATCCTGAAAGGTGGGGATTCCCAAGTGACAGAAACTCCAGCTATGCCGGAAGGAAACTTCTGAGGCTACCGTTTCTGATGAACCGTTGCTAGAATACCTGACGATATCCTCATTACTCCCACTGACCTCTCCCAGCTCAGAATGGCGGACTTCTACAGCCTCGTCCAGTTTAATGAAATATGAAAAGAAAACATAGCTAGCTTTTGTTCTCACTTTATAGATGTCTTATAGGAAAGGGTAGCACCAAACTGATCATTTATCCACTTTTGTAAAATAAAAGTTATTCAGGGAACACGAAAATAATTAATCCGAATCATTAGTAATGTTAATCAAAACATGAATTAAAATTGCCTCTACAAATTTTCACTACCATAAGGTTATTCAGTGAAAGTGTCACTGTGTATATCTGATCCCGATAAATGTGTGGCAGTGTAAGCCCTGCCTCACAATAACAGCAACTCAGGAAATGCAAAAAATTCTTATGCATCTTGGCATACTAAGCTACTTCGTATAATTATCGTTGGAGGGGAAAAAATGCAATAAATTTACGAAGCTGAAAGCTTAACTAGTCCACACTTTTAGCCGTGCCATTTTACGCAGTAGACTTGCAAGGACTTCCAGCTGCATCTGAAATTGCTGCAAACCCATTCTTCATTCACAAGGATGGAAAAATTCTTCTCATCCTACATTTTAGTCAGTTTTTTAAGGGACTTGTAGTAAGACTATTAGTAAAACCAGTGGTAAGTAATGTAATGAAAAGTGTATGACATTTTGAGTCGTATTTCTCATTGTCACCAATCAGACACCTTGCAGTTGCATTTCCAAGAAAATTTGATGACCCCGGATGCTTAGGTGAGGATATGAATTGTCTGTTCACTAATTTTAAATATTTTTTGCCTATGTTCTATATTTTTTATCTTATATCTATTTGTCATATCACATCTGCACACTGCGTCTTCCAGCGACAACATTTCCAATGTGTTCGGGTTTCGCTAACTTTTCTGTGAACATAAAAATTTCGGATGTGTTGAGTCTTTCCATGAGTCTGGAATCCACTGTGAGTTCTCACATAGTGTTAAATGCCTTTCAGCTTCATACGACTGTATTCATTAGTTTCTTGTACCGTACACTTTGTTATACCTATTGTTTAAACTGTGTATATTTTGCTTCCATCACCCCTCAAGAGAGGTTTCCTGACGTCGTAGAGATGGTCTTGAATTAGACGTGAACCCTATGATTTCAGCACTCCTCATGAATGAAATAATCAACTTCCAAACCCCTCTGCCTGTGAAGCAGTACTTGACTCATTTGCATATTTTACTTATATTTATGTTCTCCTGTCTTGGATCCTCGCTTCATAGTCTGTAAGTCATTATGGAATCTTTTATGGCTGCCCAACTTTGAATATCTTTTAATGTCTCAGTAAGTCATTCATATCAGCTTTGGAAACAGTCTAGTTGCTAACAGCTGGATTTTTTTTCTAGTGTCTACATACGCTTGAACAGGTTTGCCGTCCAGGCTGCAGCTACATACTATATGACAGACTTTACAAATGTGAAATTAAAAATTTCGAAATGTCATGTATTTTTCAAATAAACATTAATTTTCCAAATAAATGTCTTATTTCATCACTGTCTCAAATAATATGCACTTGATCATACTCACATTATCCATATTTAAAGTTAATACCTAAAAATATAGCTTGCTAAAACAATGGATTTTTCATGTAAGAGATGTAAAAAATGAAGAAATTGTCTAGTAACAAATTAAAAAATAAAACTAGAGAAACTCAATAAAATTCCATGAAATTTTTGCTGAATAATCCGAATGTTAATGAGATGGGGGACGAGACATCCAAGAGCACTGCGTGGGCGATTTTGTTGGAGGGAGGGAACTAGAAAAATAACATAGGATAAAAATAGTAGTGAGGACTGGCGCTATACACGGGTGTTGCTCTCACAATGATTACTCACTGTTGCTACCTGTGAGAGTGCAAGGTTAATATTAACATGATATTACATGTGGCAGAATGAAAATATTAACTATGTTGCATGTGGCAGTTGAAAATGAATATTTGGAAAAAAATAGGCATGGTGTCTTGGTGGGTTCAATTAAATACTGATGAAGGACCGAGGGCTCTATAAAATAAATATAGATTGTTGTTTATTTCAACTAAATTATTCACTGATTCTTAGTCCGTATTTTAGTGCTGTTGACTTTCTTCGTATTAAGTCTTCCATTAATGCCTACTGCAGTCTGTGTGGCTTTAGCATTGTGTTCAGGTAATTAAGGTCATTGCTTTTGACGAGCTAGTTATACACCAGGACATTCCAGTATCACGCACAGTATCTGATGTGTCCTCATACAAATAGCACTGACGTCAGGGATCATACAATTCTTTGAAGGTATTATGACGACTACTTACTAATCTTATGGTAAAGCACAAGCTCCATAATAAATGTCAACACGGCAAGAGGAGGAATGTCTTGTCTGTGAACTATCAGATCATTAGAACAATATCGCAGGCACTGAAAGCT
Organism: Cherax quadricarinatus; assembly: GCF_038502225.1. Classification (NCBI taxonomy): domain Eukaryota; kingdom Metazoa; phylum Arthropoda; class Malacostraca; order Decapoda; family Parastacidae; genus Cherax; species Cherax quadricarinatus. The sequence continues at coordinate 11,046,633 of NC_091327.1, forward strand.
CAGCAAAACGTAAAATGTGCTAACACGTATTTTCCGAAAACATTGAACATTTGTGATGATTCGGTTTATAAACCAAAGTCAAAAAGTAAAACTAGTAACATAGGGAAGTGAATATTCAATTTTCTTAAGCAGTTTAGAAATCGTGATAGTAAGCATAACCAAATATATTCAAAGCATCATAAGAAGCTCAGCTCCACAACGAGGTACTGTCCTGACATGTTTAGCGTTTTTCAGTCTCATATGTGCAATAAAACACAAACATAAGTGCCGTGAAATGCTTTATAGATGATACCAAAATAAGAATGAAAATTATCTCAGCAAAAAATACTGAAAAAGTTTGATCTGATATCAACATAATCTTTCTTTAGGTATCGGAGTACATGGTGATGAATGGTGACAAATTTCACCAGCTTCGATATGGAAGAAATGAACTCAAAACAAGTACAGGAATACGAAACATGTTATATTTTATTATAGATGGAAAAGAACAATAAAAATCTAGGAACAATAATATTTTACAACCTCTCTTCAGAAAAGACTGCTGAGTAAATCCCAGGTAACATAGATACATTTCTGTGGCTGCGAGGTCCGAGAAAGATATCTCAGTATTGCCTATCCCCGGGGCCCTGTATGTTAATGTACGTCAAGAAAGCTTTAAAATCAAACTGAAGAGGTATTATTATTCTCAGATACACGCGCAAATTAAATTTGAAGCCGCTCACATTCTGCATTATCACGTTATCAGCGTTGAAGCGTGATGGCAGTTGGATCAGAAACTCGGAAATTATCGTATGAAAATCGGTATTTAAGTTTTCACCAGATTCTTCCATAAAAAATGAAAATTTGGACCAACAAAAACCAACATGAGTCCAAACATTTCCCTGAATTTGCCTGTGTTTAAGGTTTAAATAAGCATTTAAGAAATTAAGTTTAATTAAAAGAATATTATTAAGATTTAACTTAGGGAAACCCAATAAAGTCAGTCATTTATTTCAGATAAGACACATTCTCCAGTTATTACACGATTAATAAAACTGGCATATTTTAACTTACACAACTTAAAATCAAATCAAAACTTTCTTAGAGAAAAACACATCAGCACTAAGTTTAAGGCAGACCAGAAGAGACATTCTTCACTTAAGGTACAGAATCCAACAAAATATACACCTACACAGCCAAGAGCCGGGAAATTGTAATCCATTTAAAAAGATAACACATTAATGCTGTTCACAATCATTTTATTTTAATCAGGGAAAAGTGTTAACTTGTAGGGATAATAAACCATACCCCCGGCCGGGATTGAACCCGCGGTCATAGTCAAAAAATTCCAGCCCGTCGCGTTAGCCACTAGCTGGTCTAGTGGCTACCGCGACGGGCTGGAGTTTTGAGACTCTATGACCGCGGGTTCAATCCCGGCCGGGGGTATGGTTTGTTTGCAATCGTGTCATTACGATTTCTTGAGTCTTGTAGGGATAATATTACTCATGTGCAATGAAAGGCATCCAGATTTGATCCAAGCGAAGGATAAGATCATTACCTTGGATCAAGAGCCCTCCCCTCATCAAAATCAAATAATTTATAATAATCATTTCGAGACTAAAAGCTGCGAAATAGCATCTACATACACTCCATTAATTATGCTGACCTTCTAAGTAGGACACACCAATTTAGAATTTTGAAATCTATTCGAGATTTTCCCCAATTCTCTCCAGTTATTCTCCAGATATCAAAATGTGGAAAATGCTTACGTAACATTATTCTTATGGCAGCCACGCATGCAAATAGTCTCACCAACTTGCCCTAGATTCAATATACCGTCAATGAAAGTTAAAGGTTGATCGAATAAAGCATTCTCGAGTTATGAACGAAAATTTTGGAAAAAAAGTCAAAGTGTAGTTTCTCGCAGTTTTTTTATTTGTATTTTTTCTCAAATTACAATCCCAAAAGAAATATTTTATTTTTATATAAAATTGCATTAAAAATTGGCAAATTGGCGCTCCATAAGCTCAAAATCAATTAAAAAAAAAACTTTCACATAAGATGCACTAGTGTTTAGGGTTTGAGGCCGATCAGAAAAGGCATTTTCTGTTTGAGGCCGATCAGAAAAGCCATTTTCTAGTTATTACATAGAAAACAATTGATTTAATTTGGCTAAATAAAATATACACAGGTCATAGTGAGCGTCAAGGTTTCTTTTAATAAAGCCAACTAACGGTGAAAATATGAATCCGATTAGAAAAGTCATTCTCAGGTAAATGACCTGATTAAAGCAATTCCAAGTTTCTTAACAATTTCAGTAAGATTTAAAATTTGCTCCTACTCAGACTAAAGTTATGGACCATCATCATCTTTATAATAAAATGTATCATCAATAATCTTTTTAAGCCGATCAGAAAAAGCATTCTATATTTATTGAATATAAAAATTACTATTCCATAAAATTTTCAAACTGGGATTTATATCACCCTATAAAGGGGAGAACCAGTGGTGAAAATTTGAATCTGATTTGAACATTCTCCGGTTATGGCATTGATATTAAGGGTAACAATTTTCTTAACTATTTTACTCTACTGACAAATTTGCTGCACGCAAACAAATCTTGGTCATAAGATGCGTCGGTCATTAAATATTAAAGTCATTTAAAAGAGGTAAAACGAAATTTATTTAACGTGATTTAAAGGAATTAAATTTTCACACCATTTTACTCAAAAAATGGTCAAATTCGCACCAACACGCTCGAATTTCAGTCTTCCATATCGTCCAATTAGGAGGCAACTTTTTTGAATATTTGGAATTAGGCTGCTGAGGGACTTTGGAAGCTATCGAAGCAGTTCCTGGAAATTAATAATGGGATCAGCAACATAAGTCATCGGCATGTGCACCTGCCAACTATTCCCCCCCCCCCCCATATTAACCGTACACAAGCACTGAAGCCGGTCGAATGAGCCCCCGAAGTCTACCTGAAATAATAAAGAAAACTTGGTAGAAAAATAGGACAAAAAACAGGCAACTGTTGTAAGATCCCCTAATAAAGGATTGCGTGGATGGGTCAAACATGGAATCGAATATTAACAAGTATGTAGCACTACAACATTTATTATGGAAAAGTTTCGTTCAGTGGGAACTTTGTTAAAACTTTGACAAAATTCCCGGTAAGCAAACAATTCCACTTTCCTCTTGTTTACACGTAAAAGAGTATGACGAGAATTTTCGAAACAGTAAAAATATAGCCAGTGATGTTACTCTTATGACAACTTGTTCGCTTTCTATCTTTGGGTTATTGGCCAAGCTAGAAAACAGAGATCAGTTACAGCTCGCACTGATTACTTGAATTGTGCGAAAAATCAGGCTCGCTTCAAAGCACTTGCAATGTATTCTTTCTTATAGAGAAGTAAGTGATATTTGTTAGAAAATGAAAAATGAAAAATACTAAAATTTAATTACTAAATCCGCAAGCTTATATGGATGATGAGACAGAATGTGTAGAATGAGCCAAAAGAAAAGCAGAGGAGCCAAAAGTACAACTGAAGACCAATCAGTCAACATCAGTAGTCCAAGACTTCAACTTTATAACAGCTGATGTCAGAAATATTGACGGCACAAATGTTAAAACCTTCAAGATAAAATACAGAATTTTTGTAAGAGAAAGATGTATATTCATCTGAGCTGTGATGACTATATTGCTCTATAGGCTACAAGTAGCAAGTTCCTGTTTATGAAGTACCAGGTGGTTAACCAGAACGCCTGGTTGCAAACGAAGCTTCAGGAATATTAAAAAACTCTTGAAACTGGTCTCAAGTATGTCGTATAAATTATAAAAGGGCATACCTGGAATATGGATGTTCCGGGGGTCAACGCCCCCGTGGCCCGATCCATTACCAGGCCTCGAAAGGATAGATATAAAACCTGTATTTTCCTTCATTATCCCCTCTCTCACAACTCTCATATTCTTAGGGTAACATTGTTACCATATCTTACAGAGAAACACTATAGCTTATATGGCAATACTCCGTTACAGTGTCCTCATAAGAAAGCCAAATCTTATAGCCTAACACTACTTGTCATAAGAGATTCGCATAACAATTGATACATAACCTCTTCAGAGGGGCTCCTTGGCGTGGTGAAGAGGCTCTTGGTCTGAGGAATTAGACCTTTTAGTCTACTTCCTCATACCGAACCTAATTACCCCCCAATCCCCCCTTCCTTATCCCATCCTCTACATCTTCCTTTCCTTTTCCTCCCCTCTCCCATCCCTCCCTTTTCCCCGTCCCATTTGTAACCTCTGGGGTTCTCTCCCTCTGGTATTATGGTTTCTATGCAAGGGGAAGTGTGCCGAGGTTCATCTCGCTCCGTGGGGTTCTGTATTTTGCCGTGGAATCTGGATCATCTGGAGGCACCGTGCTCCCTTCCCGGATTTTCCAGGAGGTGGGGTGGGGTGTCCTGCAGGTAACGAGTGTATCTCCAGAGGCTGCCTGTCGGTTCTGGGAGGTGGCAGCCCAAGTAGGTATGCTTTGTGCCGGGTATCCAACCGCCCTCTCTTTTGTCCGCCAAGGTGGCTCGGTAGATGTGAGGTTGCTATCCTGGAGAGCTGGTTCACTGGCGTGAAAAGTAGGGTATGGCACGGGTTCCACGCTGCATCTGCACTGCTGGCGGTCTCGAGGTCCTCTGGGATGAGAGGGGGAACTTACGGCTCTTTCATGCCTTCTGGTAATTGTCCCTCTTCTTTTTTTTTCTTTCCTTCTTTCTTTTTTTCTTTAAAGTAATAATAAGAAAGTAGTACCACCATTATGGAGTCTTCATTCCATGACCACTATCCTCCTCCCATGCTCCTTTTTGTTACTGCATTCTGCTCTGACCTGGCTTTGTTATTGTACCATTCTCCAAACTTTTCCCATATCCCTGTACCTCCTGCTGGTGACACTTTGTTACCTGCTCCAGGTGCCACGACTCTGCCCGTTTCTTCTGCCTGTTGCAAGCCTTTAACTATGCGTCCGGCCTACGTCTAAACGTTCCAGACCATTTGCTGACGATGGTTCCTCGATTTCTGCTCATTCCACCCAGAAACGACCTTCACGACTCCCACTTCCTTTACTCACCATATTTAAATGTACACAGTGGAACAAATTCTTTTCCCTACAGCCAACTTCTCCAACTGATTATCTTTCAGACCACAGTATTGATAAAGCTCTTTTATGACACGTTGGCCAAAATATATCCTTTCACGCTCTTTGGAGCAGTGCATGCATCGTTACGGTTCAGAATGCAAATCATGCTTATGATGTTTCCCATCTTGCTTCCATTGATAACGTTCCTATCACAGTTCACAAGTACACTACTTTTTGTTCTTGAGGTGGTGTGGTGGTCTTACTGCATACCATTTTATAGCATGATTTTCTGTTTTGCGGTGGTGATATTTTAGAGGAATTAGACCTATAGGACCTGCCGATTCTCACAGTGGTTACATATGTCATGCCCACTCGCGGGCGGAGGCGCTTTCCCAGTAACATCGCCCGCCTGACCTTCGCCGTGATCGCCCGTCCTCCATTTATATAGCGGGACATTGCCTAGAGGTACGTAAGGTGGTCCCTACACTCCAATAGTGTCAAAATTGTTCGTGCTTTGGACATCCCATTAAAAATTGCAGGTCTTCGGCGGAGTCCTCGATCTGCAGTGCCGCAGATCATGCTGGTACATCTTGCAGTCTCATCCCCCCCCACTTGTCTTCATTGCAATGAAACTCATCCTTCTTTTTCCTGTCGATGTCAGGTCTATCTTAATGAACGTGAAATTCGTTGTCATAAGGAGAGTGAAGGTCTTATGATATGGCTGTCTCTCAGCTCCGCCTTCAGGGGAATCTTCCTCCTTTTTCCTATTCTCGAGTAACTAGGCGACCTCCAACCTTGGGGATCCCCCCGCCTACCATCTTCTCTGGTGCCATGTCTACTGGGGTCACCCCGGTCTCTAATTCTTTTGCGGTTTTACCCTCTGAAACTCCCACCTCCTTAACTCTTCCAACTTCTACTTCATCTCACCCTCAAGTTTCTCAGTCTGCCAGGTTTTGCATCCTGCACCTTCTTCACGCCTGTCACTTGCAAAGTTGAACCTGTCTCCTGAGCCCTTGGTGCCTAGTTCTCACCCCTTTCTAACTCTCACACGAAGGTAAAGGTTTAGCCCCCCCCCTCGTGTGGTCCCCTCTTCTCCTTTTTCCCCCAGATGTCTTCCTTTCTTCCCCAGTTCCCTTCCAGCCTCATTCCTCTCCTGTTCCTCCACAGGACGCTTCTGTCCCCGCTGGCACATCTCTCCAGGTTCATACTCCCCTCCCCTCTCAGATCTCTTTGGTTACCTCCATAGTCTCCCCGATCGTGGTATTGGCATCTTCCTTCTCTGCTAAAACACTTGCTGCTATCTCCGACTATATTACACAGAAACAAAACCCTCGATGGACACCAATGCGCCTCCTTATGCCCCTTATTGTTTTTCACAACCCTCGCAGCAATGTCTTCCTTCATATTGACGTCACCGACTCTACTAGCCCATAGTTTTTATTGCTTCTCTTTGTTGGCAAACCTATCTTTGTGAATAATGACATATTTACAGTGGAATATTCGTGGCCTCATGAGTAATCGGGGAGAGCTCCAGGTGTTGCTCTCCCAGTTTTCCCCAGCATGTGTCGGGTTACAAGAGCCTAAACTTTGCTCAGCGGTTATCCATCCCACTTCGGGCTATGTGCTGTTGTATTCTCTTGATCAATTTCCTGATGTAACTTTTAATGAGAGTGTGCTTCTTGTGCGCGTTGGTATACCGTTTCAACAGGTCTTTGTTCATTCTCAGCTACATTATACTGCAGCATGTATTTATTTGCATGGGTGGTATACTGTTTGCTCTCTATATCTCTCCCCTTCCAGTGCATTCTGTATCTCGGATTTTGCATTCTTGTTTTCTTCTCTGCCGCTGCCCATCTTGTTAGGTGATTTCAACGCTCATCATCATCTTTTGGGAGGGTCCCACTGTGTCTCTCGTGGTGATCAGCTGGAGACTCTTCTCACTTCTCATCCTCTACATGTTTTAAATACGGGTGCTCTCACCCATTTTGACTCTCGCACTCGGTCTCTCTTTTGCATCGAACTTTCTATCTGTTCCTCGTCAATTGCCCTTGATTACACTTGGTCTCTTCTCCCAGATTTGCACGATAGTGATCACTTTCCTATTATTCTTACTTCTAATACACATTCCCGACCACGTCGTAGCCCCCGTTGGCAATTTGAAAGAGCGAACTGGGACTTACACTCTCATTTTATCTCTTTTTGTGGGGACCCTTCTTCGTCCTCTATTGACGAGGTGGTGCATCAATTTCCGACCTTAATTTTGACTGCACCATCACGTTCTGTTCCCCAAACATCAGGCAGGCATTCTCAGGCATGCGTGCCTTAGTGGTCTCCTGTGTGTACCAGTACAGTGCTTTTTGAAATGTGCTGCGTGGGGCTGTTATCGATATAATTGGACTGCAGATCGTCTTTTGGATTTCAAGAGAGTAAGGGCAGTCATTCGCTGTGTCATACACGACTTGTTGGCAAGACTACGTTTCTACTGTTACCTCGACATCCCCTATGTGTGCAGTTTGGAGGAGGGTACGGGGGCTGTGTGACAAGTACTCACCAGACCCAGCTCCCATTTTGCGGGTTGCCGGAAAAGCGTTTCGGAACCTCTTGAAGTAGCCATGGAAATCGGGAGCTATCTTGTCTGTGTCTCCCAAGGGATTCACCTCTGTCCCTCGTTTCTCGCTTCTAAGCCTGCCAGGGAGCAATCGCCCTTGGATTTCCCTTCTATTGGGATGGAGCCATATAAGAGCATAAGAAAGAAGGAACACTGTGCAACAGGCCATCTAGCCTATGCGAGGCAGGTCCAAGTCTCCTACCGGTGTAAGCTCACTGACCTAGTGACCTTAAGCTCACTGACCGTCTGATCTCACTGACCTTGTGAGGTCAGATACATCACTTAAAGGAGGAGCACAGCATCCGACCTAGTAGCACAAGCTAGTTAGGTCCATCTCACACCCACCCACACCCACTCATGTATTTATCCAACCTATTTTTAAAACTACACAAAGTCTTAGATTCTATGACGGTACTCGGGAGTTTGTTCCACTCATCCACAACTCTATTACCAAACCAGTGCTTTCCTATATCCTTCCTGAATCCGGATTTTTCCAACTTAAAACTATTGCTGCGAGTCCTGTCTGTTAGATATTTTAAGCGCGCTATTTACATCCTCTTTATTAAATCCTGTTTTCCATTAATACACCTCAATCATATCCCCAACCCTAATTCTAAGCCTTTCTAGAGAGTGCAGATTCAGGGCCCTCAGTCTATCCTCACAGGGAAGATTTCTTGTACATGGGAACAATTTTGTCATCTTCCTTTGTACGTTTCCAGTGCATTTATATCCATTCTGTAATACGGTGACCAGAACTGTGCAGCATAATCTAAATGAGGCCTAACCAAAGATATATAGAGTTGAAGAACAACCTGAGGGCTTTTATTATTTATACTTCTTGCTATGAAGCCAAAGATTCTGTTAGCTTTATTGCGAACACTTATGTACTGTTGTCTTGGTTTCTGATTAATGCTAACCAGAACTCTGAAAAACCATACCACGGGGGGGATTTGAACTCGCGGTCAGTGTCTCAAAACTCCAGACCGTCGCGTTAGCCACTGGACCAGCTAGCCACAATAAGATTCGTCCAACTAGGTATATTTCTACACCATAGGAAGATTAGCATAGGCACCACTGTGACCACAAATGCAAGTTTTTACAGACGAATCTCCAGCTAGAGTGGCCGTGACGAACTCTAGTTCAAGTCCCCTCACTGCCGTCAACATGACTCACGAAATCGTAATGACACGATTGCAAACAAACCATACCACTGGCGAGATTTGAACCCACGGTCAGAGAGTCTCAAAACTCCAGACCGTCGCGTTAGCCCCGTCATGTTGACGGCAGTGAGGGGACTTGAACTAGAGTTCGTCACGGCCACACTAGCTGGAGATTCGTCTGTAAAAACTTGCATTTGTGGTCACAGTGTTGCCTATGCTAACCTTCTTATGGTGTAGAAATATACCTGGTTGGACGAATCTTATTGTGGCTAGCTGGTCCAGTGGCTAATGTGACGGTCTGGAGTTTTGAGACTCTCTGACCGCGGGTTTAAATCCCGCCCGTGGTATGGTTTGTTTGAAGTCGTGTCATTACGATTTCGTGAGTCAGAACTCTGAAACCAAGACAGCAGTGCATAAGTATCACATACTTATGCTCTCCTATCATCCCATTATTCTGACCAGTGTAGTCTGCAAGTTGATGGAACGATTGGTGAATCGACGTCTGATATGGTATTTGGAGACTCACAATAGTCTTCCTACCCGCCAAAATGGCTTTCGTAAGGGCCGCTCTACTTTGGACCCCTTGCTCCACTTAGATATATGTGCGAAATGCCTTTGCTAATAAACACTCCGTCCAAGCAGCATTTTTCTTTTTTTTTGATCTCAAGAAGGCATATGACACCACTTGGAGGTACAACATTTTAGCCCAGGCTCACTCCTTAGACCTCTGTGGTAATCTTCGACCTTCCTTGCTGCTTTCTTATCTGAAAGACATTTTCATGTCTGTGTTGGTGCCTCGCTTTCCTCAGAGTTTGTTCAGGCTGAGGGTGTCACACAAGGTTGTGTCCTTAGCACTCCCCTTTTTCTCTTGGCTATAAATGACTTGCCTTCCGTTCTTCCATCTCGTATTTGGGCGTCACTTTATGTGGAAACCTTGCTATAGCACAGGCCCTGACTGTTGCCTGGTAGCATCCTCCCTTCAGGATGCGAATGACCGTGCTTTCCATTAGGCCACTTCTCATGGATTTAAAATTTCTAGTGCGAAAACCTATTTCATTACCTCTACTAGACGTCCTCTTGTTCCAGATATTCCATTTTATTTACACGGCTCAGGTATCCCACAATGTAATACGGTCAAGTTTCTTGGCCTTCTCTTCGATCGCTGGTTGACATGTAAACCTCACATTTCGTCTTTGAAGGCAGTTTCCCATGGTTTTCTGAATCTCCTTAAACTTATTGTGCATCGTTCATGAGAAGCAAACCGCCGGACTCTCCTCCGTTTGCATTCGTTCCTAGTCTTGTCCAACCTGGATTATGACCACCTGCAGCTTCTCCTACAACTCTTTCTAATTTAGATCCGTTTCATCATCAGGGTCTACGTTTATACCTTAGTGCCTTTCGTTCATCCCCTGTTGAAAGCCTCTCTGCTGAGGCGAATATTCCTTCCTTAGCGGATCGTCGTGATGCTCATTGCCTTCGTTACTTTGTCATCTCTCATGACCTTCGTGTTCCTTCTACGTATAGGTTGGTCTCAGACGTTAGTAGAAGGCCGTTACTTGTCCGGCGCCCCTGCTTACTCCGACCGTTTTCTCTTCTTCACTCACTTCGGTCTTCTCTCCAGTTGCCTCCCTTGTATGCTCATGTTTCGTCTGCCTTTTCCCTTCTCTCTTGGGAGGTTCCGGCGGTTCGCGTCTGTTCTCCCCTATTCAGTTCAGGGATTAATTTTCAGTCATCTCTGCCCATTTTTGCGACCGTTGGCATCAACAGTGGTCGGACATGCAAGATAATAAATTGCACTCTATTAAACCGCTTTTAGGTTTGTGGCCACCTTCCTACCACGTTGCCGTATTCGGGAGACTGCGTTCTCCCAGCTCCTCATCGGCAATATTCTCCTTACCTATGGGTATCTCATTGAACGGCACCCTATTCCTCTTTGTAAGGTTTGTCGGGTCCTTATTTCAGTTCTTCACTTTATTGTGGATTGTCCGGTTTACCAGCGAGCTCGCAGGATTTACCTCCATCAACGCAGCCGCCCTACTGCTCAAACCTTATATTCTCTTCTTGCAGACGGTCCTGCAATTGTACATTAATTCCTTTTTCCCGAATTTTTTTAGTTTCTGTACCTGGCTTCTCCAATGAGCATGTTCTTAGAGTCATATCAGGGAGTGCAAGGGTCCTCTGATTCTCTTGTGACAACTGTCATATAAGGAAGTACAAGGGAATTCTGATATTCCTGGAACAATCAAACACAGTAAATTACTGCTACACGCGGCACTATACATAAGACCAATAACATGCATGGGTCCACTGCCGACATAAATATGTAAATGAGGACTGAAAGGTAGGTTGCGTGGGTGGTTCACATTATAAACTTTGTGAAAATTACGTAAGCACTCGCATTAACAATATGATTTCACGGAAAACTATCCATTAATCAGCTTTTTCTTGTTAACGTGCACTGTATCCGCTCCTATCAACACCTCTTCGAGTTCCGTTTTTTCTTAAAGCACTATATTTGGGTGTCTAAGTTGTGGATAACTCTTATAACTTAGTGTTCAGGTATGCTTGAGTGTGTGGTGTCTCGGAGTGTTGCTCATGCCTACACAGGCTGACTACTGAGAAGAAGGATGAGTACTGAGGTTGAGTACTTCGAGTGGCTGATTATTACGAAAGGTTGAGCACTGCAATAGGCTGAATACTGCAACAGGCTGAGTACTGCTGTGAGAAGCTGAGCACAGCAATGAAGGTCTGAGGCCGTATGGAAAGCAGCGGTTCAGTATTCCTAGTTTTACCTAAAATAGCGAATTTGGTCCTACACAAGTAAAAGTCAATCCGAACTTTTCTCCAAAACAGACTGATCAGTTTTTAAGGTTTAAAAAAGTAAATAAGTTTAATTTATGCCTTTGGTACATAGCTGATATAGACGTTACAGGGACATCTAAATACAATATGTAGATTTAACCAAGAATAACTTAATTAAGCCAAACAGTGCGATTTATTTCTAATCAGAAGAGACATTCTCCAATTATCTCACAGACAACAATCTGATAAATAAAATTGGCGCATTAAAACTTACACAACTTAAAACCAAGAAAAACTTCCTTTGTGGAAAAGGCATTAGCATTAAAACTTTGAAGAACCGGAGATGCATTATCCAGTTACTGCACAAAATTCAGTAAAAAATTGCACCTATACAATCCCCCTCTCCCTCCCCCCCCCTATTCAAGAAAAAGACATATACATCAGCCCTTGAATATGCCAATAAAAAATGCTTTATTCAAGGAAAGTGCTAAATCTGCAGGGGTACATGGCACCTGTGGAATGGAAAGTATTCAGATTCGATAAAAGCAAAGAGGAGAAGTTCAGTTTCTTTGATGAAGAGCGTCTCAACAGCAAGGTACACCTACACACAGCATTTGCTATATTATCCCTCATCTAAGTAAGATACACAAGTGCTAAAATTTTAGAAGCCTATCAAAAGAGGCTTATTAAAGTTGCCTCGTGGCAACTAATATCGGGAATGGTCTATAAAATTGAAGAGGCCATCTGCACTTGTTAATTGTTCCATAATCCTTCACTTAACAATAGTTGACCAGGGGTGAAAATCTGAAGCAGATCGGATAAGCCGTTCTGAAGTTATAAATGAAGGATTGGAGGCAGTAAATGGACGACGAGAAAACACTGTCTTACAGTGTAACATGTCTGATATCTCGTGGTAATGAAGTGCTCACTAAACTCACCTAAATTAAAAAAGACGGTTTTTAATATTACTCAATTTTCTGTTAGCATTTCTATTCCATTGAAAATCCTTTACAATTCTGTAAAAAAATTTGAGTGTGAATTTCTAAAGAAAGATTATTTGATCAATTAAATCTATAAAATTCGAGCGTACAAATCTCAAATACGAAAATACTTCCAATTACGATACATCAATACTTAAGTGTTTGAGGCCGATGAGAAGAGGCATTTTCTAGTTATTTCATGGAAACTAATCCATTTAACAAACTTGGCAATTTAACATATACATATCTCAACTTAAGTCTTTTTTTTTAAACTAAAGCCATCAGTACTGAAAATTTGAAGCCTCTCATGAAGAGCATTCTTCAATAATTACTTTGATTCTAATGATTCCAAGTTTTCTAATATCAATAAAATTTTAAATTTTATTGGGTTTCATCCTTCTTATGGAATGAATTAGCGTTAATATTATAAAACAGACAAGAAAAGACGGTATTTACGTATTGAATGGAAATCAGTATTACTCTTTATTTAATAAAATTGACAAACTAAGAATCAGCAACAACGCTTCTGGAAAACACATCAGGGATAAAAAAATTTAAGCCGATAAGAAGAGGCATTGTCCAGATATCACAAGGTTTCCAGTATTGAAGACTCGAATATTTGTAATGTGATTTAATGGGAATGAAAGTTTCCCACTGTTTAACACACATAACTTACAGATGTCCGCCTACACAATTTAATTTCACTCTTCGTTGTCGTCGAATTAGGAGGCTTCTTTCTATTTTCTTAACGTTAGAATATACGAAGCAGAAATTTTGGAAGTTGTTGGAGTCATTCCAATATGCTGGGAATGGGTTCAACAACGTCAACAGCGTGAGTCATACAGTACCTGCATATGACAATTTTTTCTAGAATTTTATCCTAGTTACAGTATACCAGCACCGAAAGTTTGAAACTGTGCAAATGAAGCGTTCTCGTGTAATGAGCGAAATAAAAGAAAGTAAGAAGAGAAAAAAAATAGTAATTGAGGCATACCTCATCGAAGATACCTGACTAAATATGCTATTATTTCCGTCTCCGCTTTCCTACAGTGCTATAATATCGATATTTCAAATAAGAATTTAACACTGCACATCAATAGTTTTTTTTTTTTTTTTCAAGTCATTTATGCCCCAAGACATTATGCACTCACTACTTGTATCCATTATTCTTTTCCACTATCTGAACCTTATCACCTTCCTGCGAGCACGACATGTTAGAGCCGACGACCAGACATGAATATCGTCGTGTTCTTATCGCTATTGTAATTACCTATAACAACGGTAAAATTTTCTTTGTAGATAAAGACACAAGTACGGTTCAAGACATTTACTGGGGAAACGTTTAGCCATAACTGGCTATTTCAGTCCTAAGCCCTGAAGAAGCCATTTGTGGAAATTTTTTACAAAATTTCCTAAAGGTAGAACATATAAATGAATAATATAATAATTGTGTAATTTCGAGCGAGGGGGGTGTAGAAGAGCTGCTAAGTGACGCCAGGGAGAAGACGCCATAGTGAATTTATTGTGTGAGCACTGGACTTGATTGTGCAGTGTAATTCGGCATTTTCTGAGGCCAGTGTGGGGTGTTTCGGCCTGAATTTATAATAGGAATCCGTGTTAATGTCCCCTGCTCAAGAATTTGGACGGAAAATTTAGATCTCAGCTGACCAGTGTAGGGTCTAGATGGTAGGTAAGTGTTGTGGTGTGATCGATCTATAGTACTTAAATGGTAAGTGGTAATAAAAAGTTCTTTTCTAATAACACTATTGTATTATATGTATTGTATTAATAGTTATATTTCTGTGTACCCAGCAAGTAAACCAAAATAACATACAGTCCACATAATTTTAATTTTA